>NC_060188.1:36818988-37002043 GCF_021184085.1 Oncorhynchus gorbuscha
TAGCGTACGCCCGCTGCTCCCGGCGATAGGTCTAGACCTCCCACAGCAGCCAGTGTCCCGTCAGATCCATAGAGGGGGAAAGGAGCTAAATTTGACAACGTAGTTGGAGTCAGCACCGCCACCGCAGAAACAGGCAGTCCCAGCGCTGAAGGCGCAGGTAGATCAGGCACCAGTGCAGCGAAGCTATTCCTTATGTCAATCTGCTCCGAACCTCTCGCAGTAACTCCCATCTGCTTAGCAGCATGCCGCTGCCTTCGTTTTCCACTACTTGTGAAATGGGACCAGCGCTGATTGGAACATTCTTATTGCTGTTCTCAGTCTACTTCACTACAGGATGGATGAGGAGAAGCAGATGGAAATAATTTCGTAGGCAGGCAAGTTCCAGGTAGCACAAGCCATTTGGATAGCGACAGATCACAAGGCGGGGAACATCTTGCCCGAGCGGCGTCCAGCCATAGGAGTTAAGAAGGTTCCAATTAGAGTTTTCCCATAAGTTTGCATAGAATTGAGATTTGTTTTCTAAGCATAGCCACCCCATTCCTGTAATCCTCCACCAGCAAACAATTACTGCATTGGAGCTCTGGATTGTCAATATTGTACCGTACAAAAACATAACAAACTCAGCTTCCACAGCGCTGGAAATGTTCATTAGCTATTCCAGGTGGCGTGAGCTCCATTGCAAGCTGGCTAGTTGGTAGCAGGTGTTGACACAGGTATCCAAGTTCTTGAGTGTCCCCCGACATTAGCCCAGTCAACTTTCTCTCAAGTCATTGGGCCAAAGAGGGAGGAATAGGATAAGCGACTGGAGTAGTTACCCTCCTTTCTCCTCCTCCCACGCCAAACTGAATGAAGAGGCTCTTTTGGACTCTGAAAAGCAGGAGACACACTCATGTAGCCTAGGCATTGATTTAATACACTGGTCCCGTCCGATACTTTGTTCTGGTGTTTTTGACGGATACTCATGTGTCGGGAATGCCACAATGGCGACTCTGAACAGGCTTCAACAGCAGCAGGATTACTTCAGAATTGCGCATCTAGCGCAACATTTGCAAATAATAGATACTAATGATATACTTACTCATGATATACAGTACTTCTGCCTGGTTAGCCTACTTTGCGGTTAGCATTTTATTGAACGTTTCAGGGAAGGTTTTTCTGTCAACCCACAAGATGGTTATCACAACTGGCTACACATGGAGTGAGACAAACACGTGTACCACACAGACAGATGGACAATATTGCTGGAAATTAATTGGCAGATATTGTTAGGTTTGGCTTTTTAAGCCAATAGTGGCTAAACAGGGGTGGGATAATGTCAATGTTGTATTGATTAAATAGTAGCTGGGAGATTGCAGTGTCTGATACTTGTGAGATTTGTTTGACAGTTAGTGGTGGAATTGCATGTACTATCAGAATTGTTTGGTGAGCTACTCATAGATGGGCTGTGAGCTACTGGTAAGCTCACGATCAACCTGTTGGAGACCCCTTAATTATTCTATCCTTTTGTAAACTAATAGAGGTGTGGATGTTTCTGTCCGAGAGGCTCTCCTCTTGCACTAGTTCTGCATCAAGCAAAAAATATCACCTGGTCGGTGGTCCCGATGTAATGATGGGCGGTGAGTCGGAAGAAGGTGCAACGTTTTAATAAAACAACAAAACGACACTAACATAAAGCAAACTGACGATACACAAGAACAATCCCAACTGGTGAGTGAACATGGGAGACTGACATATAAAGGGGAGGAGATGATGAAGGTAATGGAGTCCAGGTGTGAATCCTAATGATTAACAGGTGCGCATAATGATGAGTGCCAGGTGTGCATAATGATGAATCCCAGGACTTGTGGTTAGTACTCTGGCAACGTTGTACACCGGAGGAGAGGAGCAGCAGCAGACGTGACACCCGAAGTTGAGAGAACATGGGTTAATAAAATGGTGCGATTTTGATTTTGAAAATAGGATACTTATTATGACTTTCATACAAAAATCTGATTTTCATACGTGCATTTTTGTGGAACAGTTTAATTTCAATTATCTTTTTTTGTTTCTCAAAATCATTGTCACGTGGTTAATCATAAAAATCTGAATTAAAATGATCGTCTCTATGTTAAAAGTGAACTAATGCGAGATTACCAGCCTCTGCCATATGGACACGTTGATATACCGTGAGCCACTGACGGCTAATGAAATGATCGTTTGGAATGCATAGCCTATAGGCCAAAGCATCAATAAGCCTATAGATTCCATTGCTATTTCACACTGAGGATTTATGATTATCAAGGGGGAGATTGTTGGAAAGATTTTTCAAAAAGCTTACTGTTAAGAACTAATCATTTTAATATATACTGAGCAAAATTATAAATGCAACAATTTGAAAGATTTTACTGAGTTATTTCCTATAAAGTAATCAGTCAATTTAAATAAATTCATTAGGCCTTTCATCTATATATTAGGTTTTTATCTAAGATTTCACATGACTGGGAATGCAGATATATCTGTTGGTCACAAATACCCAGTGGTGAAAAATTACTCAATTTATAATACTTGAGTAAAAGTAAAGATACCTTTTTAATAGAAAATACTACTTGAACAAGACTTATTAAAGTATTTGGTTAAAAATATATTTAAATATCAAAATAAAGTATATAAATAATTAAGCAAACCAGATGGCACAATGTTTTTATTTTATTTACATACAGCCAAGGGCACATTCCAAATCAAATCAAATCAAATGTATTTATATAGCCCTTCGTACATCAGCTGATATCTCAAAGTGCTGTACAGAAACCCAGCCTAAAACCCCAAACAGCAAGCAATGCAGGTGTAGAAGCACGGTGGCTAGGAAAAACTCCCTAGAAAGGCCAAAACGTAGGAAGAAACCTAGAGAGGAACCAGGCTATGTGGGGTGGCCAGTCCTCTTCTGGCTGTGCCGGTTGGAGATTATAACAGAACATGGCCAAGATGTTCAAATGTTCATAAATGACCAGCATGGTCAAATAATAATAAGGCAGAACAGTTGAAACTGGAGCAGCAGCACGGCCAGGTGGACTGGGGACAGCAAGGAGTCATCATGTCAGGTAGTCCTGGGGCATGGTCCTAGGGCTCAGGTCCTCAGAGCGAGAGAAAGAAAGAGAGGAGAGAATTAGAGAACGCACACTTAGATTCACACAGGACACCGAATAGGACGGGAGAAGTACTCCAGATATAACAAACTGACCCTAGCCTCCCGACACATAAACTACTGCAGCATAAATACTGGAGGCTGAGACAGGGGTCAGGAGACACTGTGGCCCCATCCGAGGACACCCCCGGACAGGGCCAAACAGGAAGGATATAACCCCACCCACTTTGCCAAAGCACAGCACCCACACTACTAGAGGGATATCTTCAACCACCAACTTACCATCCTGAGACAAGGCCGAGTATAGCCCAACACTGATGTCATTTACAAACAAAGCATTTGTTTAGTTAGTCTGCCAGATCAGAGGCAGTAGAGATGACCAGGGATGTTCTCTTGATAAGTATGTGAATTGGACCATTTTCCTGTCATGCTACGTATTCCAAATGTAACGAGTACTTTTGGGTGTCAGGGAAATGGAGTAAAAAGTATGTTATTTTCTTCAGGAATGCAGTGAAGTAATAGTAAAAGTTGTTAAATAGTAAAGTACAGATACGACAAAGTAATTTTACTGAAGTACCTTACAGAAAACCAGTCTGTATCTGGTGTGACCACCATCTGTCTCATGCAGTGCAACACATCTCCTTCGTATAGAGTTGATCAGGCTGTTGATTGTGGTCAGTGGAATGTTGTCCCACTCCTCTTTAATGCTGTGCGAAGTTGCTGGATATTGGCGGGAACTGGAACACGCTATCGTACACGTTGATCCAGAACATCCCAAACATACTGAATACGCATGCCATGGAAGAACTGGGACATTTTGTACAGATCCTGTGTGCATTATCATGCTGAAATGTGATGGCGGCAGATAAATGGCACAACATTGGGCCTCAGGATCTCGTCACGGTATCTTTGTGCATTCAAATTGCCATTCATAATTCATAACAAATGTAATTGTGTTCGTTGTCCGTCGCATATGCCTGCCCAAACCATAACCCCACTGCCACCATGGGGCACTCTGTCCGGGTACAGTTGAAACTTGGATTCATCCGTGAAGAGCACATTTCTCCAGTGTGCCAATGGCCATAAAAGGTGAGCATTTGCCCACTGAAGTTGGTTACGACTCTGAACTGCAGTCAGGTCAAGACCCTGGTGAGGACGACGAGCATGCAGATGAGTTTCCCTGAGACAGTTTGTGCAGAAATTCTTTGGATGTGCTAACCCAGTTTCATCAGCTGTCCGAGTGGCTGGTCTCAGACAATCCCACAAGTGAAGAAGATTAATTTGGACTTCTTGGGCTGATGTGGTTACACGTGAGGCCGGTTGGACGTAATGCCAAATTCTCTCAAATGACGGAGGCGGCTTATTGTAAAGAAATTAACATTTAAATTCTCTGCCGACAGCTCTGGGTGACATTCCTGCAGTCAGCATGCCAATTGCATACTCCCTCAAAACTTAAGACATCTGTGGCATTGTATTGTGACAAAACGGCACATTTCAGTGGCCTTTTATTGTCCCCAGCACAAGGTGGACCTGTGTAATTATCCTGCTGTTTAATCAGCTTCTTAATATGCTACACCTGTCAAATGGATGGATTATCTTGGCAAAGGAGAAATGCTCACTAACAGGGATGTCAACAAATTTGTGCGTAACTTTTTGTGTGTATGGAACATTTCTGGGATCTTATATTTCAGCTCATAAAACATGGGACCAACACAGTGTAATTTTGGCAAATGTATTTCCTATTGGCCCACCACTATGCCATTTCTCTCGTGTTCTATTGGTTTTCATATCAACTTTCTTTCGTTGTCCTGAAGCCATTTCCGTTTCTCTTACAATAAAACTGTCATGTATTGTCATGTATTGTCATGTCTTGTCCCTGTGCTTTCTCTTCTCTTCGTTTCCCCCTGCTGTCGTATTAGGTTTCTTTCTCTCTCTCTATCCCTCTCTCTCTCTATCGTTCCGTTCCTGCCCCCAGCTGTTCCTCATTCTTCTTACGACCTCGTTTACTCTCTCACACCTGTCCCCTATTTTGCCCTCTGATTAGGTCCCTATTTCTCTCTCGGTTTCTGCCTCTGTCCTTGTCGGATTCTTGTTTGCTGTTTGCTGTGTCCTTGTTCCGTCCTGTCGTGTTTTGCCTTTTCATCAGATGCTGCGTGTGAGCAGGTGTCTCTGTCCGCTACGGCCCGCGCCTACCCGAAGGGACCTGCAGTCCGTTGCCGCTTATCCTGCAATTCTCCTCAACAACTAAGAGGATTTATGTTTTCCCTGTTTGGACTTTTCCTGTAAAGGATTGAGGATTATGTTTTCTCTATTTGGACTTTAATAAACTCAGTTTCTGTTAAGTCGCTTTTGGGTCCTCACTCACCTGCATAACAAAAACATGAGTTTATAGTCAGAAATAGGTTACAGTCCAGGTAGCTTCTTCTGACAATGTAGAAACAACAAAAAAGTTGTCTTTTCCTTGGTGTGAGCTGTTCTGCACGCTGGACAAAGGAAGAGAAATTTGTACGCTATTGTTCTAAATTCAATCACCCACTTCTTCATCCTCGCCATTCAGTAAATTCAAATTCAATCTTGAAGACATGAACAATTATCGGTTTATATTGCCCAGTCATTCAGCGAGGAGAGAAACACTTTACCGCCTGTGTACCAACGCATAATCAGCGTTCTAACTATCCCTTGCGTCAACGCAATGTACTTTACTCCACAATATAATTTGCTTTTCAGAAGTACAATGACCCAACACCTCCAGGCTGTGTAAGGGCTATTTGACCAAGAAGGAGAGTGATGGAGTGCTGTGTCAGATGACCTGTCCTCCACAAATCACCCGACCTCAACCCAATTGAAATGGTTTGGGATGAGTTGGACCGCAGAGTGAAGGAAAAGCAGCCAACAATGGCTCAGCTTGGGGGAACTCCTTCAAGACTGTTGGAAAAGCATTTCAGATGAAGATGGTGGAGAGAATGCCAAGAGTGTGCAAAGCTGTCATCAAGGCATGGTGGCTACTTTGAAGAATCTAACACTGTTTTTGGTTACATGATTCCATATGTGTTATTTCATAGTTTTGATGTCTTCACTATTATTTTACAATGTAGAAAATAGTAAAAATGAAGTATCAAATAAAAATGTAAGAAACTTAAGTTAGAACTTTCTGCACATTATTTAGTTGAAATGGGATCTTTCATATAAAAGCTGTAGGTGGTAATAATAATAATAATAATAAGTAATTGTGTAAGTGTCATTAATAGTAGTGTTGCTTCGCACGCACAATAATGATGCTGTTGATGCTTCCTTTTGACCAGACATTTTGATAAATAGCCCAATTTCAAATCAATAACAAATATTCAGAAACATTTTTTAATATACTGAGTATACAAAACATCAGGAACACCTGCTCATTCCATGACATACAGTCGACTGACCAGGTGAAAGCTATGATCCCTTATTGATGTAATTTGTTAAATCCACTTCAATCAATATAGATTTGATTTTTATGACCTTTTATTTACCTCTTTACCCTTTATTACATTTTATTTCATTTTATTACCTTTTATTGCCTTTTATTGCCTTTTAGTTCCCTCTCTTTACCCTTTATTACATTTTATTTCATTTTATTACCTTTTATTGCCTTTTATTGCCTTTTATTTCCCTCTTTTTACCCTTTATTACCTTTTATTTCATTTTATTACCTTTTATTGCCTTTTATTTCCCTCTTTTTTACCTCTTATTACCTTTTATTTACCTCCTTTTCAAATACACCCTGTATAATACAACAGCATGGTCATCGGAATCACACATAAAACATCACAAATCACCCCAAAAAATTGTTACATTCCTCCACAAATAAGTCCCCAGTCAATACTTTAAATTGCCTGAATGCACCAGAACATCAAGAAGAAATTTATTTTTTGAGTTTTGTTCCAGCAATACGGTGCATTAAAACTAAAAGCTGATTTACCTAGCTCGATGGAGACCCTAGGAACCTTGAGTTAACCAATCCTGTGAACAGTGTGGCAACTCGGGCGTCTATACTTCAACTGTAAAGTTAGATAAGACAGAAGTTTATGAAGTAGGGCCTTGTAAACAAAAAGGGAGTAATGTAGAGATCTATGGGTCTTTAGCCAAGTTCAGCCAACCTTTTTGATACAGGATGCAGTGATGAGTATCAAAACTATCACCTGTAACAAAATGAAGGGCACTATGGCATCCAAAGGTTTAAGAGTAGTAAAAGCTGCACTTTGACAAATAATATCACCATAATCAAGAACAGATTAAAAGGTTGACTGAATATTATGTTTAGAGAAAGGCAGGCGAGGGGAGGAGACAAGTTAAAGAAATGTTCAAGCCTTGAGACATGGATTGTGTTTGTGCCATTCAGAGCGTGAATGGCCAATACCAAATATTAAAGGTAGCCTTGCAGTTAAGAACGTTGGGCCAGTAACCAATAGGTCGCTGGTTTGAATCCCTGAGCTGACTAGGTGAAAAATGTCTGTGCCCTTGAGCAAGGCACTTTTTGCTCCTGTAAGTCGCTCTGGATAAGAGCGTCTGCTAAATTACCAAAATCAAAATGTTTGAACGGGGTATGGTAGTAGGTGCCAGACGCAACGATTTGTGTCAAGAACTTCAACGCTGCTGGGTTTTTTATGCTCAACAGTTTCCTGTGTTTATCAAGAATGGTCCACCATCCAAAGAACATTTTGGTTTGGGGGTCACCAAAACGTAAAGAGAAACGCGACACTTGCGTTTATCAAGTTGAAATCAATAGAAGGAGAGTTGGGTGGGGGAAAGAGTCAGGTTGCATGTCCTGTTTAAGAAAATGTTTTACGTTTTCAGACCCCTTGACTTTTTCCACATTTTCTTACATTACATTCTTATTCTAAAATGATTTCCCACTCAATCTACACACAACACCCCATAATAATAAAGCAAAAACAGGTTTTTAGAAATGTTTGCCAAATATTCAGTTCTGCTTTTCTGATGTATCAAATACTTATGTCATGCAATAAAATGAAAATTAATTACTTAAAAATCATACAATGTGATTTTCTGGATTTTTGTTCTGCCTTATTATTATTCGACCATGCTGGTCATTTATGAACATTTGAACATCTTGGTCATGTTCTGTTATAATCTCCACCCGGCACAGCCAGAAGAGGACTGGCCACCCCACATAGCCTGGTTCCTCTCTAGGTTTCTTCCTAGGTTTTGGCCTTTCTAGGGAGTTTTTCCTAGCCACCGTGCTTCTACACCTGCATTGCTTGCTGTTTGGGGTTTTAGGCTGGGTTTCTGTACAGCACTGTGAGCTATCAGCTGATGTACGAAGGGCTATATAAATACATTTGATTTGATTTGATTTGATTTGTTTTAGATTCCGTCTCTCACAGTTGAATAATAATAATAATAATATATGCCATTTAGCAGACGCTTTTATCCAAAGCGACTTACAGTCATGTTGAAGTGTACCTATGATAAAAATGACAGACCTCATGCTTTGTAAGTAGGAAAACCTGCAAAATCGGCAGTGTATCAAATACTTGTTCTCCCCACTGTATATGGTTGGTGAGATGAGGAATTGTAAGGCTGCTATCTATATTTTGGAATGTCGGATGTTGGTTTCGGGAGGCTGCCATTATGAAAATGAAACAAACCACTTTTTCTGTTATTTAACTTAAACAAATCATGATCCCTACAAGTGTTTGCTGTTATTTCAGTGATTGTTTTACTCTCAAATCCATATATTGGTGTGCGGTCAGTGACTTTTATGGTGAACGCCCAGAATTATCCGTGCCATTTGAGAAAGAACACAGCTATACTTTTCTAAGTCCTGCATGTGTGTATGACAAAATCAACAGTACAAAACCGAAGATATTGATCTGTTTTAACACTAGAACCGCTGGGCCTCGAGGGATCCCCCTTCGAGCTAATGAGCAGTCATTCTGAATGCAACATTCTAACACTGTAATTAATACATGTTATATGCTATTGAAAGAGTAACCATTTGTGTGTATAAAGGCCTTGGATAGCATTAGAATATGATTTGTTTGATTTATTTCAGATAAGACAGACAATCCCTAACCTGCTTCGGGGGTGCTGCTATATGTTGTTCCCAGCCTCCCTGTGTGTGTTTGGTGTCCTGGTGATTGGCATTTAAAGAACAGAAAGCAAACATAAAAATATTTACAAAACATCCCTTGCATGTTTTTGTTTGTTTTCATCCTCGGTGTAAAACAATTACAATACATGTGTATTAACCAATGTCTAATGTTTAGTTCTTTCTCTAGAATCTTTCTCTGTGATTTGTCTTTCTCAGGCCACATTAAATGATCGCTCCTCCATCCAAAAGCCTCATCTCTTCTTCCTCCCAGATGTCCCCAGCATTCCTTTTTTCCCACGTGACGCCCATCGACATGACATTGAGGTCTTGGAGGCCAACTATCCCATAATCCTCGCAGAGTTTCAGGCGGTCTACCAGAGAGGCATTGATCCAAAGATTGGCTGGACCGGCCTGGGATCTAAGGTACACAAACCTACAACTCCCAATGAGCATGTACCTGTTCAGTCACTGATCTAACCTGATTGGACAATTAGTTGAAAGCAAGGGTTCTCTTACATAGCTTTCACAGATCCAGTCATGTCACATCAGTGAGTCCTTCCAAAACAGAGGGAGAAGGAATATATTTTTAACGTCTCCATAGCCTCTGAGCCTGTCATTTACTTCAAATGGAGGCAGTCTGCACCGATGCAGTCAAGCTTCCACTAACTAAGCTTTGGTGCCACAAGTTTGCACTTCTAACTCTTGCTATGCCACAATCCACCGGAAGTTGATTTAAAGGGGGGCTGAACTGACTAGCTATCCAATTTCTTTACTCAATTCACTTGGGCCGGCTGAACTGGTGTGCGACCTTGACAAAGTTGGTTGGACATCTATGGGGCTAGTTAGTAGTGATGGGGGGGGGGGGGGGGGGTCTATACAGTTACATGTCGGGATATTATTTTTGAAGATATATCGAATTGTTTTGACAATATCGCAATATTATTTTTGCGCTAGTTTGCTTTACCTGCACCAAAACGCCAATATTTTTCCATCATAGCTTATTCTCCATCTTCTTTTTAAATAGAGAGCCACGTCGTTTTCAGCACTTTAATTTACATGACTGATCAACACTCATTATCTCATGACTCTCACTTTTCCCTCTGCCAAATAAGGAAGCACAATATTTTTTATGATCTAAGCAATTTAACATATCATCTAAGACAAGCATAGCAGCTGAAATGATGCCATGTCCAGGTCTAAAACCATCATTCTCTGCAAGCAGTTTAAAAATATATATATATTATTTTAATAAAGGTGCAATTAAAGGAATTTTCAGAAACTATTCTTTCAAATAGGTGGCCAGCTGAGGCAAAATAGCTATTTAAAGCATCAAAAATGTTCATTTGATCTATTAGAGGACCAGGGATTGTCATAACCTGCTGGGGAAATAAGGGGGTGAAATTTAGCTTCAAGGACTTGACAACTTTCCAGAAGTTAGCTGGATTTCCACCACGCTCAGAAAATGTAAAATGTCAATTTTGCCTTTCTAATCGGAATTAGACGTCTATATCTCAAATGACTGCTAATCAGATGCAGAATCAGTCAACCTAGCCTTAGCCCAGGTTAAGTTCCTTTCCTGTACTTTTTCAGACAATTCGTGGGTGAATCATGGATTAGATCTGTCTTTTACCCTTAGTATTTTAAATGGAGCATGCTTATCTGCAACAGAGTTGAACAGAGAGGTAAAACAGAGATGGATACCCCCCCCCCCGCAGTCACACAACCCCAGGTAAGACAAATATTACTCATTAAAACAAATAAAAATAGATCTGTGATAATGAATGGCTGAGATTTAGGTAGTTTAACATCTTTTATTCAGGCAATTGGACAATTCCATTGGCTATATACTTATGAGGGACATTTGTCAGAGTTATATCTAAAAGAGTAGATTCATCAGGGTGTTTAAAGTTGGGGTAGGTTGGTTTAGTTATCAGCGGAGTTAAGTTTAGCTCGGTACAAATATATTTCAGCCTATCTGTTTGCGTTGGTTTGAGAAGCCAGAATTACTATAAATACCATTTTCGAAATCAAACTTCTGGTATTTACATGAATCAGGCCAAGCCTACAGCTGCAGGATTTCAGATCAGATGGTCAGTCTCTAGCACAAACATGCTATGTTCAGTAGGTAACCCCTTGTTTAAAAATACTGTACGTCTGGCTTGATACAAGAATAAATGAGGGTCAGCTGTTGAGGGCCAGGACTGAAATCCTATCACTTGTTTAGTATATTTGCAATATTAGAACTCAGCATTCTAGCTCCTCTTCTATTCAGGCCTTCCGTTTTTGACAACGGAGGTGCTCACAAAATAAATCAAAGTTGTCGATAAAATCCAACACTTTTTCAGGTCAGAGTTGGATTTCATCCATGAGTCCAGTGCAAATAGCCGGAAGAAGCGATCAACTCCACGATTGTATGTTGGGATAGGACCGGAAAGGACAATCTGCTTGCCAGTAGCCATTAGCCTGTCCCTCTGGTATTCGAAGTCCCATCTCAACTCCTCCGATTGCCACAACTTGCCCGAAGACAAACATTTTGACTATATTAACCCACTGAGCTAGAATGATGCACTTTCATGCTAGGTTTAGGACCTCATATTGAAACTTATAGAGACCCCAACTGATGTATAGAACATTCTTAAAATTAACTACTTTGGCTTAAAGACAAGTATAATGAAACCTCTAACACAGTACGTTAATTTGACTTAAAGAAAATATGTTTTTTGGACATAACTTCCTTACCACTTTTTCCATGTGGTTTCTTCCTTTATAGTCTCAATGAAATGATGACCTCTTCTTAAATATTTGGTCAAATATTTCAGAAACATACCCCTTTGGCTCAACTTAGCCCATTCTCCCCTAGGCTCTATCGATGATACAAATAATGACACACAAATATAATTATTAAATTAAATACCAGCCTACAAAAGCCACATGGCTACGTTCTCCTTATTTGTATAGTGGAAAAGCATTGAGGCAACATTGTCAGAACTCTAAAATTGTTCTACATAAAAAAATAAGTGCTAATGTGCTTGCAGTGCAGCAGTTTGAAACACATACCATACAAACACGTGTGGGTACATGGGTTTAAAATAACTGTGATTGTATGGTGCAGTGGTGTGTGTAACATTTATTTAACACAGTAGTTTGTGTGACAAGGCAGGTCTATGTGTAACAGGTCTATGTGTCTCTCTCAGGGCCAAGCCGTGTTCCCCTTGTACAGTGCAGGTGTGTGTGTAGCAGGGAACTGCCGCTCCTGTCCCTGCACCTACCGCACTCTTCTCTCCTTGCGCACCTTCATAAGTAGCAACTCCCTGGGGGCCGCCGGGTTCTGGCTGCTAGGGCCTGGGGCCACACTAGGGGGGAGTGTATGGCCCCACCAATACTCGCCTACGCTGCCACCTTGGTGAGTGAGACAGACATGTTCCAGCCCACATATCATTGGGTCTCAGTATGGTTCTTGCCAAAGTTTTGCTTACATGCTCTCTGTGCATGATTTTGTCCATTAAATGTACAGTCTAATATTAATGATCATTGAAATTAATGATATATCGTTTGATAAATGCCTCATGAGCTTTGCACAACTATCTAACTCCAGCATAACCCCCCAAACATGTTTTTTACTTCACTGTTTGTTAACAAAGTGTTAGTATGTAAGTCAGGTCTGATGTATACAATGCAAATCAGTGTAATTATATAATTGCCATGAATCTATCCTTTTGACACCACCACTTTTTAGGAGTGCAGACCCCACCTCAGTGTGAGCTGGTAGTGGGAGGAGAGCCTCAGTGCTGGTCAGAGGGACACTGCCTCCTGGTGGATGACTCCTTCCTGCACACTGTCTCCCATAATGGTCAGTCAACTCCACCTCCCACAACAAGGCAGTCACTCTCAAAACAAACTCAAGCTGTGCTCAGATTCCAGTTCCCTTTCAGTCAGTCAACTTAGGTACAACATACTATGGGGAGTCGCACTCTCACGACTGTAGTCGAAGGATCTAAAATCCCGCCTGGCAAAGCCAATGAAATCCGCGCCTCGCTGGAAACCCCACCTTCCACAGGTGATAAGCTTGAGGATTGCATTCATTCCTTCAATTATTCCGCTCTTAACCTCAGTGTGAACAGGAAGGATTCATGCTACTTAAACAAACAATTTGCAAAAATTTGTCTTACATTGCGTCAACTAAACTGCCCGTTAGTGGTTGAGCGTGCTCACCCTATCGACGCTAGGTGCGAAAGATTGTATGCTTCTCATAAGTTTCCTAACGATGAACAATGAATTATTCGTCAGATAGCTTGACCTGGCTATAGCAATAAGTCTAAGAAGCCAGGTTTGCGACCAAGCCCCAATGAGTTAAAAGATACTCAGGTTTGTTGTATATTTCGGGCTCGGTGCATGCTCACGCTGCCCTCACTTGAATCCGCTTGTGTGCAAGATTAGCAGACGGCGGGCACTGTTCCCCTACTAGTCTGCGGCGCAGGTTCTCTTGACAATTGTGTAGCATTCTTTAGAGGACTTGGTGTGTCTGATGGTGACTCCTCTCCTCGGTGCCCGTACCTCAGCTGAGTTTGAGCTGAGGGACGTGGAGATGGATTATGCTCTGTTGCCGGTTACAGTCCAAAGTAAACTTTTGAAACCAATCTCGCTAACAAGCGCTGCATAGCGTTTTAGCCAGGTTAGCTAACTCACAGATTAGGGCTAGCTATTCAGGCTTCCTAACGGTGGAATTGCTTGGGTATAGTAATCTCTTGTTTAGTATACATAGCTAGCGTTAAATCGCTTGGTTATTTTTAATATCAACGGACCGTGCTGCAGTCAAAGAGGCTAGCTAGCCTAGTTTAGACTAGAAGCCTCAAATTCTAATGTTGACAATAATGCATAACTTCCGGCAAATTGGTGGAGGGTGGCAGAGCTAATGCGCCGTTTCTCACACCATGAGACAATCCAAAACTCAGTTCTCACAAAAACATCTGTAGCGTAACTAATATGTTACTCGTTTCAGAAACTAGGCATATGTTGCCCTTCTCTACTTCACAGAAGCGCCATTTAAATGTAAACTTTATTTTTTAAATCAAAATGCATTTCTAGAACATGTGAACTAGCTAGCTACATGTCTGAACAACTATGCAAGTAACCACTTCAATAGAATGTTCATGATTTCACTACGACAACTGTCGATAGACGTACAGTTGAAGTCGGTAGATTACATACACATAGGATGGAGTCAATACATTTCAACAACTCCACAAATTTCTTGTCAGTTAGGACATCTCCTTTGTGCAAGACACAAGTAATCTTTCCCAACATTTTTACAGACAGATTGTTTCACTTATAATCCACTGTATCACAATTACAGTGGGTCAGAAGTTTATATACACCATGTTGACTGTGCCTTTAAACAGCTTGGAAAATTCCAGAAAATTATGTCATGGCTTTAGAAGAAAAATAATTGTAGGCCTCCACACGTCTAGTTCATCCTTGGGAGAAATTTCCAAATGCCTGAAGGTAGCACGTTCATCTGTACAAACAATAGTACGCAAGTTTAAACACCATGGGACCATGCAGCCATCATACCGCTCAGGAAGGAGACGCGTTCCGTCTCCTACAGATTAACGTAATTATGTTCGAAAAAGTGCAAATCAATCCTAGAACAACAGCAAAGGACCTTGTGAAGATGCTGGAGGAAACAGGTACGAAAGTACTCTAACCCTATATCCACAGTAAAACATGTCCTACATAACCTGAAAGGCCGCTCAGCAAGGAAGAAGCCACTGCTCCAAAACCGCCATAAAAAAGACAGACTATGGTTTGCAACTGCACAAAGATCATACTTTTTGGAGAAATGTCCTCTGGTCTGATGAAACAAAAATATAACTGTTTGGCCATAATGACCATCATTATGTTTGGAGGAATAAGGGGGAGGCTTGCAAGCCGAAGAATATCATCCCAACCTTGAAGCACGGGGGTGACAGCATCATTTTGTGGGTGTGCTTTGCTGCAGGAGGGACTGGTGCACTTCACAGAATAGATGGCATCATGAGGTAAGAAAATTCTGTGGATATATTGAAGCAACATCTCAAGACATCAGTCAGGAAGTTAAAGCTTGGTCGCAAATGGGTCTTCCATATGGACAATGACCCCAAGCAGACTTCCAAAGTTGTGGAAAAATGGCTAAAGGACAACAAAGTCAAGGTATTGGAGTGGCCATCACAAAGCCCTGACCTCAGTATTATAGGAAATGTGTGTGCAGAACTGAAAAAGTGTGTGCGAGCAAGGAGGCCTACAAACCTGACTCAGTTACACCAGCTCTGTCAGGAGGAATGGGCCAAAATTCACCACATTTATAGTGGGAAGCTTGTGGAAGGATACCAGAAAAGTTGGACCCAAGTTAAACAATGCTACCAAATACAAATTGAGTGTATGTAAACTTCTGCCCAATGGGAATGTGATGAAATAAATAAAAGCTGAAATAAATTATTCTCTCTACTATTATTCTGACATCTCACATTCTTAAAATAAGTGGTGATCCTAACTGACCTAAAACATGGAATTGTTACTAGGATTAAATGTCAGGAATTGTGAAAAACTGAGTTTAAATGTATTTGGCTTAGGTGTATGTAAACTTCCGATTGTATCTACAGTACTAAATCCATGTGTATGTATATTGCATGTCACATTCTGACCTTAGTTCCTTTATTTTGTCTTTGTGTTAGTTTGGTCAGGGCGTGAGTTGGGGTGGGTAGTCTATGTTCTTTTTCTTTGTTGTATTTCTGTGTTCGGCCTGGTATTATTCTCAATCAGAGGCAGCTGTCGATCTTTGTCTCTGATTGAGAATCATACTTAGGTAGCCTGTTTTCCCCATTTTGGTTGGACCTGTAGGACCTGCCTTGTTGATAGTGTTGTTAAGAAGGCAGAGTGTCTCTTTATTATTGACAGACTTATCCCCATCTTATCTACTGCTCTATCAATATGATTTGACCATGACAGTTTACAATCTAGGTTTACTCCAAGGAGTTTAGTCATCTCAACTTGCTCAATTTCCACAATATTTATTGCAATATTTAGATGAGGTTTCGGGTTTAGTCAGTGTTTTTTCCCAAATACAATGCTTTAAGTTTTAGAAATATTTAGGGCTAACTTATTCCTTGCCACCCACTCTGAAACTAACTGCAGCTCTTTGTTGAGTGTTGCAGTCATTTCAGTCGCTGTAGTAGTTGACGTGTTTAGTGTTGAGTCATCTGCATACATAGACACTCAGGCTTTACTCAAAGTCAGTGGTATGTCGTTAGTAAAATTTGAAAAAAGAAAGGGGCCTAAACAGCTACCCTGGGGAATTCCTGATTCTAACTGGATTATATTTGAGAGGCTTCCATTTTAAAGACCACCCTCTGTGTTCTGTTAGACAAGTAACTCTTTATCCATAGCAGGGGGTGTAAAGCCATTTTTCCAGCAGCAGACTATGATCGATAATGTCAAGAGCTGCACTGAAGTCTAACAAGATAGCCCCCACAATCACTTTATCATCAATTTCTCGCAGCCAATCATCAGTCATTTGTGGTGTGCTTGTTGAGTGTCCTTCCCTACATAAGCATGCTGAAATTCTGTTTACTGTGAAATAGCATTGTATCTGGTCAAACACAATTTTTTCCAGAAGTTTACTAAGGGTTGGTAACAGGCTGATTGGTCAGCTATTTGAGCCAGTAAAGGGGGCTTTACTATTCTTGGGTAGCGGAATGACTTTAGCTTCCCTCCAGGCCTGAGGGCACACGCTCTCTAGTAAGCTTAAATTGAATATGTGGCAAATAGGAGTGGCTGCTAATCTGCTATTATCCTCAGTAATTTTCCATCCAGATTGTCAGACCCTGGTGGCTTGTCATTTTTGATAGACAACAATAGTTTTTTCACCTCTTCCACACTGACTTTACCGAATTCAAAAGTACAATTCTTGTCTTTCATAAATTGGTCACATATGCTTGGATGTGTAGTGTCAGCATTTGTTGCTGTCATGTCATCCCTAAGTTTGCTTATCTTGCCATTGAACAAAGTAATTAAAGTAGTTTTCAATATCAGTGGGCTTTGTGATGAATGAGCCACCTGATTCAATGAATGAAGGAGCCTTTTTTCCCCCAAAATGTAATTTCAGGTGCCCCAAAGCTTTTTACTATCATTCTTTATATAATTTAGCTTTGTTTCATAGTGTAGGTTCTTTTTATTTTTATTTTGTCTAGTCACAGGATTTCTTAATATGCAGTACGTTTGCCAAATCATTTGGGCTGCCAGACTTAATTGCCATACCTTTTGCCTCATCCCTCTCAACCATAACATTTTTCAATTCCTCATCAATACAAGGGGATTTAACAGTTTTTACAGTCATTTTCTTAATGGGTGCGTGCTTATTAGTAACTGGAATAAGTAGTTTCATAATTGCGTCAAGTGCAGCATCTGATTGCTCCTCATTACACACCACAGACCATTCTTTACATCATCAACATATGAATCACTATTAGAAATGCAACATATATTTACGCGTAGCTGTCCCTGATCGTTGTCAAGCTGTTGAGACCATTTGATCAGTCTATGAGTAGTGGCTCGATGTAAGACTCTGGTTGTCCACCAAAGGTCACTATGTCACTATGTCTTCTTTTTAGAGCTTCTCTGGTAGTGGTGTGTTTGTTCGACAGATACTTCAGATGGTTTTCTGTGGGGATTCTCCTTCAGCTCGCGCTGTATGTCGGCTGGTCAGTAGTTAAAACCATTTTGTAATGTTCAGCTCACGATGTCTGTCAGCCCGGCCTGTAGAGTTTAACTTCTTGATACTACCCATCCCGCATGCGGGAGCGTAATCATAGCCTCAAACTAATTAGCATAACGCAGCGGACATAAATCTTCCTAGAAAATGTTCCTATTCATGAAAATCACAAATGAAATATATTGAGACACAGCTTAGCCTTTTGTTAATCACACTGTCATCTCAGATTTTTAAAATATGCTTTACAGCCAATGCTAGACAAGCATTTATGTAAGTTTTCATGGCATAATGCTATGTCTCTGCTAGCATCAGGCAACATTTTCACGAAAATAAGAAAAGCAATCAAATTAAATTTACCTTTGAAGAACTTCGATGTTTCCACTCAGGAGACTCCCAGTTAGATAGCAAATGTTCCTTTTTTCCCAAAATATTATTTTTGTAGGCGAAATAGCTCCCTTTGTTCTTCACGTTTGGCTGAGAAATCGACCGGAAAATGCAGTCACTACAACGCCAAACTTTTTTCAAAATTAGCTCCATAATATCAACAGAAACATGGCAAACGTTTAGAATCAATCCTCAAGGTGTTTTTCACATATATATCCGATAATGTATCCGTCGGGACAATTGGTTTCTCATAAGAAGCGATTGGAAAAATGGCTACTTGTGTATTTAACACAAGATATTATGCGGGAGCCATCATGTGACTACTTGCTAAATGTGGTCCCTTACGGCTATTCTTCAACATAAATGCGTAAAAAGACGTCACAATGCTGTAGACACCTTGTGGAATACGTAGAAAACGTAAGCTCATTCGTAGCTCCTTCACAGCCATATAAGGAGTCATTGGCATGAGGCGGTTTTAAAAAATGCGGCACTTCCTGATTGGATTTCTATCTGGGTTTCGCCTGTAACATCAGTTCTGTTGCACTCACAGACAATATCTTTGCAGTTTTGGAAACGTCAGAGTGTTTTCTATCCAAAACTGTCAATTATATGCATAGTTGAGCATCTTGTCGTGACAAAATATCCCTTTTAAAACGGGAACGTTTTTTATCCAAAAATGAAAATACTGCTCCCTAGTTATAAAAGGTTAATCCATTTCGTAACCCTCAGCTCACGCTGTCCGTCATGCTGGTCTGATATGTTCATTCTTAGCGAGCACTTGTGGTGGAAAATATTGAATCAAATATTTCACCAATACCGGAACTTGTGAATTCAATTGGACTTTATTACAAACAGTAACAAAGCCGAGCAATTCCATGGAAGAACTGACTCTTTATTCTTAGTACTTGGCTTTTATACAGACTTACCCTTACATAACATCGTCACTCCACTTTACGAATCTTGTTGTCTTAATTATTTTCCATTCTCTTATTCACTCAGACATTGGTGCAAAGATTCTATTGGTGGCGTGACCTGCACACTCCTGCTGGTGCTTATAACTGATTATCTAATGTTCTTGTCCAAAGGTCTTCACAAGTTCAAGCCAAAGTTGTCTGTATATGATTAACCCATGTGCATGTCCAGTAGCCTTCACAAGATCAGATATGGCCCAGACCAGTCAAGTCTTGTTGGTCTACCTTGCCTCATCCACACAGATTCTGCTTACGTTCTGTTTTTGTACATGTCTAATAGTTGACTCGATCTTGATCCAGCTTTGTACACTCACATGGGCTCAGCCTTAATTCTGCTTACACATGTCTAATGTTTAAAGTGATATCGATTCTTCTTCTACTTCAAAGAGAACAGTATAGGTTACTGAAGATCACCAAATGACTGGAAACTCTCCTACACACTCTGGCCAAAGTGGGCGTTCCGTCATGCTGACACAAACTCTGAGCTCACTTGGGCGTGGCTACTGACTGTGCAAAGCTCATATGAAGAACAATAATCTCATTAGAAAATATTTAAAAAAAATACTCTCATACTAAATCATTTATTTTAGTTTAGTTTAGTTTATTTTATTTTTACAGGGACAGTGCACATTAATCAACGTTTCAGTAAAAGTGCCGGTTTTAGCCAGCCGGCTAATTTTCAACCGCAGTCCCTGGGCAGGTTATTAAAAACAATTACAATATAGACAATAGCACCATAGAACAAGCAAGACATAGCAACATAGGACAAGCAAGACATAGCATACAGACAGAGCAACATAGAACAAAAAGCAGCAACATTTAGATGTTGTATAAAACAGATGTTTCCTTCCAAACTTGTTTCCTTCCTAACTTAGTTACTTTGTTATACCATCCTTAATCAGATCACAAAATAATAAACAATGTCACAGGATTATTCTTTAGATCCCCCGGACCATTCGTAACATTCCTATCTTATGAATACTGATCCAAAGTTCATTCTCTTAGAGAAAAAAGGTTTTGGCGGGAAAAGTCTCTCTGTAACAAAGATATTTCAGTTTTCCCACTCTAGGGAGCCAGAGGGAGAGTCTCAGCAAACTATTTATGACCGGCTGTTAAGTCATAAAACCGTCCCAACTCCCTCCTATTCTATGCTTACTTCGAGGCAAGCAACACTGAAGCATGCATGAGAGCATCAGTCCCTCAGGGTAAATGCCCAGTCCCCTTGTTATGCAGGTGAATGAGGACCCAAAAGCGACTTGGCGAAAACAGAGTTTTTAATCCAGTAAAGTTACTTTACAAACAAAAGGCATAATACTACTCGTAATGACGAGAACAGACTGGAGACTTGATCAAGAACTGACAGGAACGGAAAACAAGGGAAGAAATAGGGACTCTAATCAGGGGAAAAGATAAGGAACAGGTGTGGGAAGACTAAATGATGATTAGGGGAATAGGAACAGCTGGGAGCAGGAACGGAACGATAGAGAGAGGAGAGAGAGGGAGGGGGAGAGAGAGGGATAGAAAAAGGGAACGAACCTAATAAGACCAGCAGGGGGAAACGAACAGAAGGGAAAGCATAATGACAAGACAATCTAAGACAAAACATGACAGTACCCCCCCACTCACCGAGCGCCTCCTGGCGCACTCGAGGAGGAATCCTGGCGGCAACGGAGGAAATCATCAATAAGTGAACGGTCCAGCACGTCCCGAGACGGAACCCAACTCCTCTCCTCAGGACCGTAACCCTCCCAATCCACTAAGTATTGGTGACCCCGTCCCCGAGAACGCATGTCCATGATCTTACGTACCTTGTAAATAGGTGCGCTCTCGACAAGGACGGGAGGGGGGAGGGAAGACGAACGGGGTGCGAAGAAAGGGCTTGACACAGGAGACATGGAAGACAGGATGGACGCGACGAAGATGTCGCGGAAGAAGCAGTCGCACAGCGACAGGATTGACGACCTGGGAGACACGGAACGGACCAATGAACCGCGGAGTCAACTTACGAGAAGCTGTCGTAAGAGGAAGGTTGCGAGTGGAAAGCCACACTCTCTGGCCGCAACAATACCTTGGACTCTTAATCCTGCGTTTATTGGCGGCTCTCACAGTCTGTGCCCTGTAACGGCAAAGTGCAGACCTCACCCTCCTCCAGGTGCGCTCACAACGTTGGACAAACGCTTGAGCGGAGGGAACGCTGGACTCGGCAAGCTGGGATGAGAACAGAGGAGGCTGGTAACCCAGACTACTCTGAAACGGAGATAACCCGGTAGCAGACGAAGGAAGCGAGTTGTGAGCGTATTCTGCCCAGGGAGCTGTTCTGCCCAAGATGCAGGGTTTCTGAAAGAAAGGCTGCGTAGTATGCGACCAATCGTCTGATTGGCCCTCTCTGCTTGACCGTTAGACTGGGGATGAAACCCGGAAGAGAGACTGACGGACGCACCAATCAAACGACAGAACTCCCTCCAAAACTGTGACGTGAATTGCGGGCGTCTGTCTGAAACGGCGTCTAACGGGAGGCCATGAATTCTGAACACATTCTCGATGATGATTTGTGCCGTCTCCTTAGCGGAAGGAAGTTTAGCGAGGGGAATGAAATGTGCCGCCTTAGAGAACCTATCGACAACCGTAAGAATCACAGTCTTCCCCGCAGACAAAGGCAGACCGGTAATGAAGTCTAGGGCGATGTGAGACCATGGTCGAGAAGGAATGGGGAGCGGTCTGAGACGACCGGCAGGAGGAGAGTTACCCGACTTAGTCTGCGCGCAGTCCGAACAAGCAGCCACGAAACGGCGCGTGTCACGCTCCTGAGTCGGCCACCAAAAGCGCTGGCGAATAGACGCAAGAGTGCCTCGAACACCGGGATGACCAGCTAACTTGGCAGAGTGAGCCCACTGAAGAACAGCCAGACGAGTGGAAACAGGAACGAAAAGGAGGTTACTAGGACAAGCGCGCGGCGACGCAGTGTGCGTGAGTGCTTGCTTAACCTGTCTTTCAATTCCCCAGACTGTCAACCCGACAACACGCCCATAAGGAAGAATCCCCTCGGGATCAGTAGAAGCCACAGAAGAACTAAACAGACGGGATAAGGCATCAGGCTTGGTGTTTTTGCTACCCGGACGGTAAGAAATCACAAACTCGAAACGAGCGAAAAACAACGCCCAACGAGCTTGACGGGCATTAAGTCGTTTGGCAGAACGGATGTACTCAAGGTTCTTATGGTCTGTCCAAACGACAAAAGGAACGGTCGCCCCCTCCAACCACTGTCGCCATTCGCCTAGGGCTAAGCGGATGGCGAGCAGTTCACGGTTACCCACATCATAGTTGCGCTCAGATGGCGACAGGCGATGAGAAAAATAAGCGCAAGGATGAACCTTATCGTCAGACTGGAAGCGCTGGGATAGAATGGCTCCCACGCCTACCTCTGAAGCGTCAACCTCGACAATGAATTGTCTAGTGACGTCAGGAGTAACGAGGATAGGAGCGGACGTAAAACATTCTTTTAGAAGATCAAAAGCTCCTGGGCGGAACCGGACCACTTAAAACACGTCTTGACAGAAGTAAGAGCTGTGAGAGGGGCAGCAACTTGACCGAAATTACGAATGAAACGCCGATAGAAATTAGCGAAACCTAAAAAGCGCTGCAACTCGACACGTGACCTTGGAACGGGCCAATCACTGACAGCTTGGACCTTAGCGGAATCCATCTGAATGCCTTCAGCGGAAATAACGGAACCGAGAAAAGTAACGGAGGAGACATGAAAAGAGCACTTCTCAGCCTTTACGTAGAGACAATTCTCTAAAAGGCGCTGTAGAACACGTCGAACGTGCTGAACATGAATCTCGAGTGACGGTGAAAAAATCAGGATATCGTCAAGATAGACAAAAACAAAGATGTTCAGCATGTCTCTCAGAACATCATTAACTAATGCCTGAAAAACAGCTGGCGCATTGGCGAGACCAAACGGCAGAACCCGGTACTCAAAATGCCCTAACGGAGTGTTAAACGCCGTTTTCCACTCGTCCCCCTCTCTGATGCGCACGAGATGGTAAGCGTTACGAAGGTCCAACTTAGTAAAGCACCTGGCTCCCTGCAGAATCTCGAAGGCTGATGACATAAGGGGAAGCGGATAACGATTCTTAACCGTTATTTCATTCAGCCCTCGATAATCCACGCAGGGGCGCAGAGTACCGTCCTTCTTCTTAACAAAAAAGAACCCCGCCCCGGCCGGAGAGGAAGAAGGCACTATGGTACCGGCGTCAAGAGACACAGATAAATAATCCTCGAGAGCCTTACGTTCGGGAGCCGACAGAGAGTATAGTCTACCCCGAGGAGGAGTGGACCCCGGAAGGAGATCAATACTACAATCATACGACCGGTGAGGAGGAAGGGAGTTGGCTCGGGACCGACTGAAGACCGTGCGCAGATCATGATATTCCTCCGGCACTCCTGTCAAATCGCCAGGTTCCTCCTGAGAAGTGGGGACAGAAGAAATGGGAGGGATGGCAGACATTAAACACTTCACATGACAAGAAACGTTCCAGGATAGGATAGAATTACTAGACCAATTAATAGAAGGATTATGACATACTAGCCAGGGATGACCCAAAACAACAGGTGTAAAAGGTGAACGAAAAATCAAAAAAGAAATAGTCTCACTGTGGTTACCAGATACTGTGAGAGTTAAAGGTAGTGTCTCAAATCTGATACTGGGAAGATGACTACCATCTAAGGCAAACATGGGCGTAGGCTTGTCTAACTGTCTGAAAGGAATGTCATGTTTCCGAGCCCATGCTTCGTCCATGAAACAACCCTCAGCCCCAGAGTCAATCAAGGCACTGCATGTAGCACCCGAACCGGTCCAGCGTAGATGGACCGACATAGTAGTACAGGATCTAGATGAAGAGACCTGAGTAGTAGCGCTCACCAGTAGCCCTCCGCTTACTGATGAGCTCTGGCCTTTACTGGACATGAATTGACAAAATGTCCATCAAATCCGCAATAGAGGCACAGGCGGTTGGTGATCCTCCGTTCCCTCTCCTTGGTCGAGATGCGAATACCTCCCAGCTGCATGGGCTCAGTCTCTGAGCCAGAGGAGGGAGATGGTTGCGATGCGGAGCAGGGAAACACCGTTGACGCGAGCTCTCTTCCACGAGCTTGGTGACGAAGATCTACCCGTCGTTCTATGCGGATGGCGAGAGCAATCAAAGAGTCCACACTGGAAGGAACCTCCCGAGAGAGAATCTCATCTTTGACCACTGCGTGGAGTCCCTCCAGAAAACGAGCGAGCAGCGCCGGCTCGTTCCAGTCACTAGAGGCAGCAAGAGTGCGAAACTCTATAGAGTAATCCGTTATGGATCGATCACCTTGGCATAGGGAAGCCAGGGCCCTAGAAGCCTCCCTACCAAAAACTGAACGGTCAAAAACCCGAATCATCTCCTCTTTAAAGTTCTGGTAATTGTTAGAACAATCAGCCCTTGCCTCCCAGATAGCTGTGCCCCACTCTCGAGCCCGGCCAGTAAGGAGTGAAATGACGTAAGCAACCCGAGCTCTCTCGCTAGAGTATGTGTTGGGTTGGAGAGAGAACACAATATCACACTGGGTGAGAAAGGAGCGGCACTCCGTGGGCTGCCCGGAGTAGCAAGGTGGGTTATTAACCCTAGGTTCCGGAGGCTCGGCAGGCCAGGAAGTAACAGGTGGCACGAGACGAAGACTCTGGAACTGTCCAGAGAGGTCGGAAACCTGAGCGGCCAGGTTCTCCACGGCATGGCGAGCAGCAGACAATTCCTGCTCGTGTCTGCCGAGCATGGCTCCTTGGACCTCGACGGCAGTGTTACGAGCATCTGTAGTCGCTGGGTCCATTCCTTGGTCGGATCCTTCTGTTATGCAGGTGAATGAGGACCCAAAAGCGACTTGGCGAAAACAGAGTTTTTAATCCAGTAAAGTTACTTTACAAACAAAAGGCATAATACTACTCGTAATGACGAGAACAGACTGGAGACTTGATCAAGAACTGCAGGTTGCCTCGGGAAGGCACTTGAACGTAGCAGACTCAGACACCTGCTCACCACGCAGCATCTGAGGGAAACACGACACGACAGGGCAATACATAGACACAGCACGGTGAACAATAGACAAGGATCCGACAGGACAGGAACGGAAAACAAGGGAAGAAATAGGGACTCTAATCAGGGGAAAAGATAAGGAACAGGTGTGGGAAGACTAAATGATGATTAGGGGAATAGGAACAGCTGGGAGCAGGAACGGAACGATAGAGAGAGGAGAGAGAGGGAGGGGGAGAGAGAGGGATAGAAAAAGGGAACGAACCTAATAAGACCAGCAGGGGGAAACGAACAGAAGGGAAAGCATAATGACAAGACAATCTAAGACAAAACATGACACCCCTCCTGTACTCCCTGTTCACTCATGACTGCATGGCCAGGCACAACTCCAACACCATCATTAAGTTTTCTGATGACACAACAGCCTGATCACGGACACTGATGAGACCGCCTATAGGGAGGAGGTCAGAGACCTGGCTGTGTCATGCCAGGATAACTTCCTCTCCCTCAATGTGATCAAGACAAACGAGATTATTGTGAACTACAGTGAAAGGAGGCCTGAGCACGAACCCATTCTCATAGATGGGGCTGTACTGGAGCAGTTTGAGAACTTCAAGTTCCTTGGTGTCCACATCACCAGCAAACTATCCCGGTCCAAACATACCAAGACATGTTAAGAGGACATGACAAAGCCTATTCGCCTCAGGAGACTGAAAATATTTGGCATGGGTCCTTAGATCCTCAGCTGCACCATCGAGAGCACCTCGATCACCACCTGACTGGTTGCATCACTGCCTGGTATGGCAACTGCTCGGCATCCGACCACAAGGCACTAACAGAGGGTAGTGTGTACAGCCAAGTTTCCTTCCATTCAGGACCTCTATACCAGGCAGTGTCAAAAGAAGGCCCTAAAAATGGTCAGAGTCCAGCCACCCTAGTCATAGACTGTTCTCTCTGCTACCGCACGGCAAGCGGTACTGGAGCGCCAAGTCTAGGTCAATAAGGCTTCTTAACAGCTTCTATTCCCAAGCCATAAGACTCTTGAACAGCTAACCAAACGGCTACTCAGATTATTTGCCCTGCTGCTACTCTTTGTTTATTATCTATGCATAGTCACTTTAACTCTACCTACATGTGCGGCAGGTAGCCTGGCGGGTAGGAGTGTTGGGCCAGTAACCGGAAGGTTGCTGGACCGAATCCCTGAGCTGACAAGGCAAAAATCTGTCGTTCTGCCCCTGAGCAACCCACTGTTCCCTGGGCGCTGTGGATGTCGATTAAGGCAGCCCCCCGCACCTCTCTTATTCAGAGGGGTTGGGTTAAATGCAGAAGACACATTTCAGTTGAATGCATTCAGTTGTACAACTGACTAGGTATCCCCTTTGTGGTGCCAGGATAACTACCTCTCCCTCAATGTGACCAAGACAAAGGAGATGATTGTGGACGAGGCAAAAATCTGTCATTCTGCCCATGAGCAAGGCAGTTAACCCACTGTTCTTCAGGCGCCGTGGATGTCGATTAAAGCAATGTGACAAATAACATTTGATTGGATTCAAACATGGCAAAAAAGACCAGTAAAAAAAATCATTATAAGGAATAAAGTTTTGAAGTGTCTGTCCTATATCTAGGAAATATAAGAAAACTCAGGAAATGTTTTAGATTTTTTGACATGTATTGAACCCCTTTATTTTTGTTGGCACAAAACTACCTCCATACTGGGTTACCTTCAGATGAGTCAGACAATGGAGAACACCATCGTGTTTGTGAGAGTTTCCCCTTTCCACAGTAGGGTCATATTAGTTCGTATCCAAAACAGTTTGTGCTCCACATACAGAAGTTGGCACGTCGGTGTTATCGACTTCAGAAGAGTCCCCTGGTCTTATGAGGGTCGTAGAGCAAAACGGAGAACACCATCGTGTTCGTGAGCGTCTCATCTTTCTACAGAGTGGTCATATGTGAACGACCGACTCCACCCGGTCTTAAACACAGACACGGAAACAAACACCCACAAACACACAGTGAAACCCAGGCTACCTAAGTATGATTCTCAATCAGAGACAACTAATGACACATGCCTCTGATTGAGAACCATACTAGGCCGAAACATAGAAATACCCAAATCATAGAAAAACAAACATAGACTGCCCCACCAACTCACGCCCTGACCATACTAAATAATGACAAAACAAAGGAAATAAAGGTCAGAACGTGACAGTTTGTAAATTTGTCAGTTATTCCGCGCTCTGGCACATCTGAAGAGAGTACTCTGAAATCGGAGTAGATAGCCAGATCGACTTTACCGACAGTTGTTGTAGTGACATCATTGTAGTGACATTCTATTGAAGTGGTTACTTGCATAGGTGTTCAGACATGTAGCTAGCTAGCTAAGCAATAAACCATAATCCCAACTCATAATAGTACTACCCTGTATGAATCTGCAGGTAGCTAACCAACCAGGTTCAATGTTAGCTAGCTAACATTAGGCTATAACTAGCAATGCAAATGGCTCTGAGATACAAATAATATTACTACACAGATAATAGGCATAACGTTAGCTAGCTAGCTAGCCAGCCAGCTAACGTTAAATGTGGCAAAGTAATTAACTCTTTGTCCTACAAAGTGTTATGTTTGGGGCATATCCAATGCAACACATTACTGAGTACCACTCCCCAAATGTTCAATTATAGTGGTGGCTGCATCATGATATGGGTGTGATTGTAATCATAATGGACAGGGGAGTGTTTAAAGATAAAGAAAAATAATGGTGCTAAAGCACAGGCAAAATCCTAGAGTAAAACTTGGTTCAGTCTGCTTTCGAACAGACACTGGGAGATGAATTCACCTTTCAGCAGGACAATAACCTAAAACACAATGCCAAATCTACAATGGAGTTGCTTATCAAGAAGACAGTGAATGCCGAGTTAGTTTTGACTTACATTTGCTTGAAAATCTATGGCAAGGTGATTCTAACATGTATTAACTCAGGGGGTTGAATAATTATGTCAATTATTCCACTTTGACAGAATTTTTTGCCAGCTGGAAAATGGACAGACGGCACCTTGTAAGGTTCTGTGGCACCGGCACACATGACTTGTGGGTATAATAACAGTTTTTCGCTGGGTCTACTGGGTGCCAGCCTATTACCGGGACACATCTTACCACCTTAACTGAGTGAGGCTCGTTGTCACAGAAGGGTTGACTGTAGGAGACATTTGTGCTGAGGCGAGTTGGGCATCACCACAGAATTTTGTGAGATTTTTTCACTTTGATGTCATTGCTCCCAGTGTGCTTACAGCTGGGACAGGGGAAAGTCACTAGGCAGAGCACCATGTGCGCAATACCCAGACTGCCGCATCTTGCAGGACTTAGTATCCTTTTGGGTTGGCATGGGGCCAGATTATATTTTCCATAATATGTTGTACTGGAGTAGACTGAAAGGGAATGTCACGTTATGACTAGGGCTGTGGCAGTCATGTCATTTTGTCAACTGGTTATTGCCATGCAAAAGACTGTTGGTCTCATGGTAATTGACCATTAATCAACAATCATGTTTAGCGTCTCCAGGCCTCCATACGGCTGATGGGCGCCTTTGGAACATCCTAGGTTGACACAAATTATAATACATCTATTTAATATACACCATCACAATAGAGCCATTATTTATTTTCGTCGGGCCTATGGAAACATGATATGAAGAAAATATATTTCAGAATATGAGTTTGTCTACTGTCGGCCGACAGTATGTTATATTACTATGCTCCATGCCATAGGCTGTAGATTTTATAAACTCAAAAACAACAAAAAATGTCCTCTCACTGTCAACTGCATTTATTTCCAGCAAACTTAACATGTGTAAATATTTGTATGAACATAACAAGATTCAACATGTAACGGCCGTTGTTGGTGGAAGAAGGTGAGGACCAAAGTGCAGCGTGGTATATGTCCATATTTATTCAAATGAACACGGAAATAACAAAAAATACCAAAGAGAAACGACATGAAAACAGTTCTGGCTGGTGCAGACACACAACAGAAAACAATCACCCACGAAACACAATAGAAAATAGGCTCCCTAAATATGGTTCTCAATCAGGGACAACGATTGACAGCTGCCTCTGATTGAGAACCGTACCAGGCCAAAAACAGAAATAGCAAATCATAGAAAAACTAACATAGACAACCCACCCAACTCACGCCCTGACCATACTAAAATAAAGACATAACAAAAGAACTAAGGTCAGAACGTGACACAACAACTGAGACATAAACTGAACAAGTTCCACAGACACGTGACTAACATAAATGGAATAATGTGTCCTTGAACAAAGGGAGGTTCAAAATCAAAAGTAACAGTCAGTATCTGGTGTGGACACCAGCTGCATTAAATACTGCAGTGCATCTCCTCCTCGTGGATTGCACCAGATTTGCCAGTTCTTGCTGTGAGATGTTACCTCACTCTTTCACCAAAGCATCTGCAAGTTCCCGTACATTTCTGGGGGGAATGGTTCTAGCCCTCACCCTCCGATCCAACAGGTCCCAGACGTGCTCAATGAGATTGAAATCTGAGCTCTTCGCTGGCCATGGCAGAACACTGACATTCCTGCCTTGCAGGAAATCACACACAGAACGAGCAGTATGGCTGGTGGCATTGTCATGCTGCAGGGTCATGTCAGGATGAGCCTGCAGGAAGGGTACCACATGAGTGAGGAGGATGTCTTCCCTGTAATGCACAGCGTTGAGATTGCCTGCAATGACAACAAGCTCAGTCCGATGATGCTGTGACACACCGCCCCAGACCATGACGGACCCTCCACCTCCAAATCGATTGCGCTCCAGAGTACAGGCCTCAGTGTAACGCTCATTCCTTCAACAATAAATACAAATTCAACCATCACCCCTGGTGAGACAAAACTGTGACTCATCAGTGAAGAGCACCTTTTGCCAGTCCTGTCTGGTCCAGCGACAGTGGGTTTGTGCCCATAGGCGATGTTGTTGACAGTGATGACTGGTGAGGACCTGCCTTACAACAGGCCTAAAAGCCCTCAGTCCAGCCTCTCTCAGCCTATTGCGGACAGTTTGAGCACTGATGGAGGGATTATGCGATCCTGGCGTAACTCGGGCAGTTGTTGTTGCCATCCTACACCTATCCCGCAGGTGTGATGATCGAATGTACCAATCCTGTGCAGGTGTTGTTACACGTGGTCTGCCACTGCGAGGACGATCAGCTGTCCGCCCTGTCTCCCTGTAGCGCTGACTTAGGCACCGCACATTACGGACATTGCAATTTATTGCCCTGGCCACATCTGCAGTCCTCATGCCTCCTTGCAGCATGCCTAAGGCACGTTCATGCAGATGAGCATTGACCCTGGGCATCTTTCTTTTGGTGTTTTTCAGAGTCAGTAGAAAGGCCTCTTTAGTGTCCTAATTTTTCATAGCTGTGACATTAATTGCCTACCATCTGTAAGCTGTTAGTGTCTTAACGACCGTTCCACAGGTGCATGTTCATGAATTGTTTATGGTTCATTGAACAAGCATGGGAAACGGTGTTTAAACCCTTTACAATGAAGATCTGTTAAGTTAGTTGAATATTTACGAATTATCTTTGAAAGACAGGGTCCTGAAAAAGGGATGTTTCTTTTTTGGAAGAAGAAGAATATAATTGAACTGAATAAAATAGATATTTTCCCATTATGGAGCGAGTAAAGTTGTTGAGCATAAAATCAATCAATCATCATATGTTATGTATGTCCTGAGTTATTTGGCAACTTTTGTTGTGAATGATACAAAACATAGAATGTCTTTGAAATCAAAACATACAGGGTATATGGGCTGCATAGTGTGACTATAGGCCATTGATGATTTGAGAAAGTAGCGAAAAAAGACTATTCTCAATTTAATCTTGTCTTTACTAATATGTAAAATTTGTTTCGATTTAGAATGGCCCATGGGCTGGAATAGAGGCAGGGGAAAATAAGTAATCTGTATGCACTAGAGTAGCGAATGGAGGCCACAGGCTTTCCCGCCAATCCGTTTTGTAGGCTACTTCGTTTTATAGCAGAGCACGTGCTTTGAGAAGTAAATATAAGAACACTTATTTCACTCCATGCATCAACCACTGATTGAGGAGCATGCTCTCGTTGCCCGACAGGTGATATTACGCCCAAACTCTGAATGCCATGGGCTCATCAACCTTGTTTCTGCAGCTACCCAGTGCTTAATTTTGGAAACGAAGTGAAATCTGTTCAGGAATATGAAAACATATTTCGGCTTCCCGGGTGGCCCAGTGGTCTAGGGCACTGCATCGCAGCGCTAGCTGTGCCACCAGAGACTCTGGGTTCGCGCGCAGGCTCTGTCGCAGCCGCCCGCAACCACGAGGTCCGTGGGGCGGTGCACAATTGGCGTAGCGTTGTCCGGGTTAGGGAGATTTTATCCTTGGGATATCCTTGTCTCACCGCGCACTAGCGACTCCTGTGGCGCGCTAACCAGGTTGCCAGGTGCACAGTGTTTCCTCCTACGCACTGGTGTGGCTGGCTTCCGGGTTGGATGCGCGCTGTGTTAAGAAACAGTGCAGCTTGGTTGGGTTGTGTTTCAGAGGACGCATGGCTTTCGACCTTCGTCTCTCCCGAGCCCGTATGGGAGTTGTAGCGATGAGACAAGGTAATAGCTACTAAACAATTGGATACCACGAAATTGGGGAGAAAAAGGGGTAAAAAATTATAATTTTTAATTAATAAAAGAAAAAAAAGAAACATATCACTAAACTGTTGACAGCCCATCTGCGGCTCGAGCAAGGAATAATGGACAGAGAGGAAGATATGTAAATGAGATATTCTGTATTGCTAAAGGTAACGTGTCACCCAATTAATTATGAGAAAAAAATCCCTATTATTAGGCTATTCAAAATTAAATACAAACTCACTAATTGTAGGCTAACTGTAATCCGCCCTGCATAATCAATGAACCAACAACATTGCCTAGGGCTATACCTTCTCTCCCTAACTCATGGATATACATTTTGGAGCATAGCATAAGGTATCCAGTCCACCCATTATGCATAATAATTACAGTGCACACTCAAATGCTAGAACAATTATGTACCAAAGATATCTTAAATCAGTTTTGTTTGATGTTTTTCTGCCATGCCTAATATGCGGTAGACTGTGTATTGTATGATGGCACAATTTTAATTCAGGTTTTTCTTTCAGGCTTGGGCTCAATCATATGCATAAGCTCAAATATGGTATGGGTGTTTTGAATTAATCATCACCTTAGAAAGTGCTGTCTGTTTCTTGTGTTAGGCTTTGAAACAACAACCATGCTGTTGAAATTCTTTATTCAAATTCATCACAGTGAGGTGAGTTTTAAAAAGTACAATAGGCCTACTGTTATGATAAAGTGTTTGATGTGATTTTTGATTGCACCTGTATTGATGTCAGATTGGTTAAAGGGACAATAGAGCCCTGAGTACCAGGCTAATAAGACCTGATGGTAGTTAACAAGTTGGATACTACTAAAGCATGTCCAGAGTGCATAAACAAGATGGCCGTGGCTCAAAGGTCACATTGAATTTCACATGGATTTCGTTGGCCTTGTCAAGTTTGACTTCAGATCCTTCAACCGAAGTCACGAGAGTGTGACTCCTCATGGTATGTTGTACCTCATTTTCCTTCCTCCTGGGAACAGAAGTTATAGTACTAACTCTACGTTCTACAGTAGCTCTGTTTGACTTCTCACACTAGATCCTAGTTAATAAGCTTTTTTGATATGAAAAAATATAACTTTTTTGCTAGTTCCAATTTATATTACTAGCAATATCAACCTTCATAAATTGGTCAATGGCTTTCGAGGTTATGGTTCTCAGAAATGGCTACGCATACACTACTGGTCAAAAGTTTTAGAACACCTGCTCATTCAAGGGTTTTTATTTATTTTTTATTTTATAACATTGAAGAATAATAGTGAAGACATCAAAACGATGAAATAACATATAATAACAAAAAGTGTTCAACAAATAAAAATATATTTTAGATTTTAGATTCTTCAAAGTAGCCACCCTTGCTGACAGCTTTGCACAATCTTGGCATTATCTCAACCAGCTTCACCTGGAATGTTTTTCCAACAGTCTTGAAGGAGCTCACACATATGCTGAGCACTCGTTGGCTGCTTTTCCTTCATTCTGCTGTCCGACTCATCCCAAACCATCTCAAATGGGTTGCCGTCGGTGGATTGTGTAGGCCAGATCATCTTATGCAGCACTCCATCACTCAACTTCTTGGTAAAATAGCCCTTACACAGCCTGGAGGTGTGTTGGGTCATTGTCCTGTTGAAAAACAAATGATAGTCCCACTAAGCACAAACCAGATGGGATGGCGTATCGCTGCAGAATGCTGTGGTAGCCATGCTCGTTAAGTGTGCCTTGAATTCTAAATATTTCCCAGACTGTCACCAGCAAAGCACCCCCACACCATAACACCTCCTCCTCCATGCTTAACGGAAATACCCATGCAGAAATCATCCGTTCACCCACACCTCGTCTCACGAAGACATGGCGGTCGGAAGCAAAAATCTCAAATTTGGACTCCAGAGCAAGGGACAAATGTCCACCAGTCTAATGTCCATTGCTCGTGTTTCTTGGCACAAGCAAGTCTCTTCTTCTTAATGGTGTCCTTCAGTAGTGGTTCCTTGCAGCAATTTGACCATGAAGGCCTGATTCACACAGTCTCCTCTGAACACAGTCTCCTTGATGTTACTTGAACTCTATGAAGCATTTATTTGGGCTGCAATTTCTGAGGCTGGTTACTCTAATGAACTTGTCCTCTGCAGTAGAGGTAACTCTGGGTCTTCCATTCCTATGGCAGTCCTCATGAGAGCCAGTTTCATCATAGCGCTTGATAGTTTTTGCGACTGCACTTGAAGAAACTTTCAAAGTCCTTGAAATGTTCCATATTGACTGAACTTCATGACTTAAAGTAACAATGGACTGTCATTTCTCCTTGCTTATTTGAGCTGTTCTTGCCATAAAATGTACTTGGTATTTTACCAAATAAGGCTATCTTCTGTATACACCCTACCGTGTCACAACACAACTGTTCAAACGCATTAAGAAGGAAAGACATTTCACAAATTGACTTTTGAGAAGGCACACTTGTAAATGCATTCCAGGTGACAACCTCATGAATCTGGTTGAGAGAATGCCAAGAGTGTGAAAAGCTGTCATCAAGGCAAAGGGTGGCTATTTGAAGAATCTCAAATATAAAATACATTTTGATTTATTTAACACTTTTTTTTGTTTCTACGTGATTCCATATGTGTTATTTCATAGTTTTGCTGTCTTCAAATCAAATCAAATCAAATGTATTTATATAGCCCTTCGTACATCAGCTGATATCTCAAAGTGCTGTACAGAAACCCAGCCTAAAACCCCAAACAGCAAGCAATGCAGGTATAGAAGCACGGTGGCTAGGAAAAACTCCCTAGAAAGGCCAAAACCTAGGAAGAAACCTAGAGAGGAACCAGGCTATGTGGGGTGGCCAGTCCTCTTCTGGCTGTGCCGGGTGGAGATTATAACAGAACATGGTCAAGATGTTCAAATGTTCATAAATGACCAGCATGGTCGAATAATAGTAAGGCAGAACAGTTGAAACTGGAGCAGCAGCATGGCCAGGTGGACTGGGGACAGCAAGGAGTCATCATGTCAGGTAGTCCTGGGACATGGTCCTAGGGCTCAGGTCAGTTGAAACTGGAGCAGCAGCATGGCCAGGAGGACTGGGGACAGCAAGGAGTCATCATGTCAGGTAGTCCTGGGGCATGGTCCTAGGGCTCAGGTCCTCCGAGAGAGAGAAAGAAAGAGATAAGGAGAGAATTAGAGAACGCACACTTAGATTCACACAGGACACCGAATAGGACAGGAGAAGTACTCCAGATATAACAAACTGACCCTAGCCCCCCGACACATAAACTACTGCAGCATAAATCTTCACTATTATTCTACAATGTAGAAAATAGTACAAATAAAGAAAAACCCTTGAATGAGTAGGTGTTGTAAAACCTTTGACCATTGGTGTACGTTATTTATTTTTTAAGATATAAACTCAAGCACATTGCTTTCATTTAGGCTGTGTTAGAGGTGTAACTGCATTAGAGCTGCCAAATCCACAAGTGGCTTCTATTGCGGACATTACCATTAGATGCACGAAATGTATGATGTTATCTTCACCTCGATTAGGGTGACATACAGTACACTCTGTACAAAACATTAGGAACACCTTTGTTGGTTCCACTTTTCTGGGCTCCGTTATTTACTTAACAAATAGGGAATACTCAAAATGTGCACTTCTAAATCATAACAATTTTAATCAAAATACAGCTGTAGACAGAAGTCAAAGATCAAACATCAAACATACAACTGATGTCTCTCCTGAGTTCTGAAAAATAGGAAAAGTCCAAGTTGCTTTTAATATGCTTGCAGTCAACCCCTAGTGATGTAACTGCCTACGTCAACACCTTCTACTCATGAGACCAAACCCATGCATAGACAGTTTTACAAACTTGCAGGAGAGAACAATAGTTCCAGTGTTTTCTAAGGGCTCAGCAGTATTTTTCCACTCTCCAAGTTGCTTTATAGTGGTATGTCTGACTTGTCTCTTATTTCTTTCACTCCCTTGCAGGGTTCTGTGTCTAGGAATCTCTTTTAGCCTTGAGGCGCCTTTTCACAGACACCCTGTTTTGACTGCAATAACTCACACATCTCTCAGATATATATATATATATTCATTATAAGGTTTAATATTGTTTCTAGTCTCTGCCTCTTATAAGAAACGGTCTGAGAGATGTGTGAGTTATTGCAGTCAAAACATTTACATTACATTTACATTTAAGTCATTTAGCAGACGCTCTTATCCAGAGCGACTTACAAATTGGTGCATTCACCTTATGACATCCAGTGGAACAACCACTTTACAATAGTGCATCTAAATATTTTAAGGGGGGGGGGTGAGAAGGATTACTTTATCCTATCCTAGGTATTCCTTAAAGAGGTGGGGTTTCAGGTGTCTCCGGAAGGTGGTGATTGACTCCGCTGTCCTGGCGTCGTGAGGGAGTTTGTTCCACCATTGGGGAGCCAGAGCAGCGAACAGTTTTGACTGAGCTGAGCGGGAACTGTACTTCCTCAGTGGTAGGGAGGCGAGCAGGCCAGAGGTGGATGAACGCAGTGCCCTTATTTGGGTGTAGGGCCTGATCAGAGCCTGGAGGTACTGAGGTGCCGTTCCCCTCACAGCTCCGTAGGCAAGCACCATGGTCTTGTAGCGGATGCGAGCTTCAACTGGAAGCCAGTGGAGAGAGCGGAGGAGCGGGGTGACGTGAGAGAACTTGGGAAGGTTGAACACTAGACGGGCTGCGGCGTTCTGGATGAGTTGTAGGGTTTAATGGCACAGGCAGGGAGCCCAGCCAACAGCGAGTTGCAGTAATCCAGACGGGAGATGACAAGTGCCTGGATTAGGACCTGCGCCGCTTCCTGTGTGAGGCAGGGTCGTACTCTGCGGATGTTGTAGAGCATGAACCTACAGGAACGGGCCACCGCCTTGATATTAGTTGAGAACGACAGTTTGTTGTCCAGGATCACGCCAAGGTTCTTAGCGCTCTGGGAGGAGGACACAATGGAGTTGTCAACCGTGATGGCGAGATCATGGAACGGGCAGTCCTTCCCCGGGAGGAAGAGCAGCTCCGTCTTGCCGAAGTTCAGCTTGAGGTGGTGATCCGTCATCCACACTGATATGTCTGCCAGACATGCAGAGATGCGATTCGCCACCTGGTCATCAGAAGGGGGAAAGGAGAAGATTAATTGTGTGTCGTCTGCATAGCAATGATAGGAGAGACCATGTGAGGTTATGACAGAGCCAAGTGACTTGGTGTATAGCGAGAATAGGAGAGGGCCTAGAACAGAGCCCTGGGGGACACCAGTGGTGAGAGCGCGTGGTGAGGAGACAGATTCTCGCCACGCCACCTGGTAGGTAAAACAGGGTGTCTGTGATATATATATATATATATATATATATATTGCTTATCTGTAGTCCAGGACCCTATTGATGTAGTGAGGGAGGGTTCTTATAGCCCTTCCCCTTCGATTAATACAACATGAGCATAATCAATTATTATAATAACATCAATCATTGAGTGCAGCCCCTAGCATAACCCCAAAGTTGACCCAATCACCTTCCTGATATTGAGTTTCACCCCATTTTGCCCTCAGATCAGCCTCAATTCATCAGGGCATGGACTCTACAAGGTGTCGAAAGCGTTCCACAGGGTTACTGGCCCATGTTGACTAATGCTTGTGTCAAGTTGGCTGGATGTCTTTTGGGTGGTGGACCATTCTTGATACACACGGGAAACTGTTGAGTGTTAAAAACCCAGCAGCATTGCAGTTCTTGACACACTCAAACCAGTGCACCTACTGCCATACCTCGTTTAAAGGCTCTTAAATCTTGTATCTTGCCCATTCGCCCTCTGAATGACACAAGCCATGTCAAGGCTTAAAAATCCTTCTTTGAGGTGACATCAATAAGGGATCATAGCTTTCACCTGGATTCACCTGGTCAGTCTGTCATGGAAAGAGCAGGTGTTCTTAATGTTTTGTACACCCCCATTATTTAGTTTAATAATGTTTAATTTGAGTGTCATTATTTCTATGTAGCCAACACTTTCTCGTTCTGAACGTGAAAAAAACGAACCATAAAACAACTTAGCCTTTTTAGAGCACTAGATGGTACTGTAGTAAGCAGTAGTTTCGCAGACAACAGTTCTGAGAATTCTAACTGTGTGTGAGCATTGGTTACAGTCCCATCAACTCTGTTCAATTTTGGAAGCTAACTCCATAATCACAAGTGCATTATCTGTATAAAGACAGGCATTCAATCTGAACTGAGTTACGGAGCAGCACACTATAACAGACTTTTAATTAAGGGTAATTTATTTTTGAGACAACATTCTTTACATGAATGCAATCTCTGTGAACGTCGGAGAAAATGTCTTTAAAAGATGCATTGTTGGCTGTAAGGTGTGCTGCTCTATAACACATCTTGGATTGAATCTCGGCCTTATTTTATAATGTTTTCTTGTTTTTGTTTTTCGTTAAGGGGTGGCAGAGGACGGGCCACGGGTGATTTTCAGTGTGGACCTCTGGCATCCAAATGTGGCTGCAGCAGAAAGACAGGCCCTGGACTACATTTTCTGCCCTGACCAATGAACTACAACTTCCACTGTGCACATGTTCTAGTTGTGCTCCACCCTTATTTGATATGAGGGAAAGGTGCCCAAACCTCGTCTCGAGGGCTGTGCTCTTCAACCTCAATGTTCATCCAGTCCGAGTATCACTGTGTGTGTTACAAGTGAATCCACTGAAACAGTCCAAATAGCCAAAGGGAGCTTACCCACAGACATCAGTTCAATGTCTAGTTTTGATTTTTTTTATGTTTTGTTTTTTACACCTTTATTTAACTAGGAAAGTCAGTTAAGAACAAATTCTTATTTATAGCCTCCCCCGGCCAAACTCAGGCGACTCCCAATCACGGCCGGATGTAATAAAGCCTGGATTTGGTTGAGTTGTCAACTAAGCTGAATTCACTGTGAAAATAAATAAATAAATCCCCATGTCATTGGATTTCGGTAAACCGTTGGGTCAAAAAAAAGACTACAATTTCCTTATGTTGATGACTTCTTTAAAATCCATGTTGATTCAACATTATGCCATAAACTTTTGGGGGGTGGAATGACATATAAACAACAATGATTAAACCAGTTTTGACCAGTGGGTAGAAACAGAATGAACGTACAGTCATTTAAGATCAGAACTGGTCTTTGCTGCTTTAAACTGCACACGTGCACTCACACACACATTTGGACTGCATCTTAATAGCAAACATACAAATGACATTGCGGGTTGATCACAGCTTTTTGATAGGTGACCTCATGATGCAAATGAATCCTCCAATAAAACAAGTAAATATTTATTATTTTGTAGAACTGTATCATCACAGTTTTTGCTCAACATATGTAGACATGGTTTTCATAAGTAACTGCAGAAACTGTGAGGGAAAAAGTCAATTAAACACTGTTTTATCTATTCAGTTTTGTTATTTTGTTGTGCCTGTTTTCTATCTATCCTTTTCTCAAATGTGCCTGATGTTAATTTAAGGTGACCCCTTTTGGCATATACTGTGATCTAGAAATGTAATTTTGTTTGACTCAATAGATTTTTTGTGAGCATGCTTATATGTATATATATATATATATATATATATATATATATATATATATATATATATATATATATATATATATATATATATATATATATATATATATATATAAACTCAGCAAAAAAAGAAAGGTCCTCTCATTGTCAACTGCGTTTATTTTCAGCAAACTTAACATGTGTAGCTATTTCTATGAACATAACAAGATTCAACAACTGAGACAAAAACTGAACAAGTTCCACAGACATGTGACTAACAGAAATTGAATAATTGAATAATGGGGGGGGGGTCAAAATCCAAAGTAACAGTCAGTATCTGGTGCATCCACCAGCTGCATTAATCTGGTGCATCCACCAGCTGCATTAAGTACCTCAGTGCATCTCCTCCTCGTGGACTGCAGCAGATTTGCCCGTTCTTGCTGTGAGATGTTACCCCACTCTTCCACCAAGGCACCTGCAAGTTCCCGGACATTTCTGGGGGAAACGGCCCTAGCCCTCACCCTCCGATCCAACAGGTCCCAGACGTGCTCAATGGGATTGAGATCCGGGCTCTGGCCATGGCAGAACACTGACATTCCTGTCTTGCAGGAAATCACACACAGAACGAGCAGTATGGCTGGTGGCATTGTCATGTTGGAGGGTCATGTCAGGATGAACCTGCAGGAAGGGTACCACATGAGGTAGGAGGATGTCTTCCCTGTAACACAGCATTGAGATTTCCTGCAATGACAAACTCAGTCCGATGATGCTGTGACACACCGCCCCAGACCATGACGGACCCTCCACCTCCAAATCGATCCCGCCTCAGAGTACAGGCCTCGGTGTAACGCTCATTCCTTCGACAATAAACACGAATCAAACCATCACCCCTGGTGAGACAAAACTACGACTCGTCAGTGAAGAGCACTTTTTGCCAGTCCTGTCTCGTCCAGCAACGGTCGGTTTGTGCCCATAGGCAACGATGTTGCCGGTGATGTCTGGTGAGGACCTACCTTACAACAGGCCTACAAGCCCTCAGTCCAGCCTCTCTCAGCCTATTGCGGACAGTCTGAGCACTGATGGAGAGATTGTGCTTTCCTGGTGTAACTCGGGCAGTTGTTGTTGCCTTCCTGTCCTGCAGGTGTGATGATCGGATGTACCGATCCTGTGCAGGTGTTGTTACACGTGGTCTGTCACTGCCAGGACATTCAGCTGTCCGCCCTGTCTCCCTGTAGCGCTGACTTAGGCACCACACAGTACGGACATTGCAATTTATTGCCCTGGCCACATCTGCAGTCCTCATGCCTCCTTGCAGCATGCCCAAGGCACGTTCATGCAGATGAGCAGGGACATCTTTCTTTTGGTGTTTTTCAGAGTCAGTAGAAAGGCCACTTTAGTGTCCTAAGTTTTCATAACTGTGACCTTAATTGCCTACCGTCTGTAAGCTCTTAGTGTCTTAACGACCGTTCCCCATTAGCATGTTCATTAATTGTTTATGGTTCATTGAACAAGCATGGGAAACAGTGTTTAAATCCTTTGCAATGAAGATCTGTGAAGTTATTTGGATTTTTCTAATTATCTTTGAAAGACAGGGTCCTGAAAAGGGGCCATTTCTTTTTTTTGCTGAGTTTATATATGTGCAGTACCAGTCAAATTTTTGGACACTCAAGGGTTTTTCTTAATTTTTACTATTTTCTACATTGTAGAATAATAGTGAAGACAAACTTTTAAATAACACATATGGAATCGGGTAGTAACTAAAAAGTGTTAAACAAATCATAATATATTTTTTAGATTTTTCAAAGTAGCCACCAAAGTAGCCACCAGCCTTGATAGCTTTGCACACTCTGGCATTCTTTCTGCCATCTTCACCTGGAATGTTTATCCAAGAGCCTTGAACGAGTTCCCACATATGCTGAGCACTTGTTGGCTGTTTTTCCTTTACTCTGTCGTCTAACTCATCCCAAACCATCTCAATTGGGTTCAGGTTCGGGTGATTGTTGAGGCCAAGTCATCTGATGCAGCACTCCATCACTCTCATTCGTGGTAAAATAGCCCGTACACAGCCTGGAGTTGTGTTGGGTCATTGTCCCATTGAAAAACAAATGATTCTCCCATTAAGTGCAAACCAGATGGGATGGTGTATTGCTGCAGAATGCTGTGGTAGCCATGCTGGTTAAGTGTGCCTTGAATTCTAAATATATCACTGACAGTGTCACCAGCAAAGCACCATCACACCTCCTCCTCCATGCTTCACGGTGGGAACCACATATGTGACTATTATCGGTCCACTGACTCTGCATCTCACAAAGATACGGCAGTTGGATCCAAAAATCACAAATTTGAACTCATCAGATCAAAGGGCAGATTTCCACCAGTCGAATGTCCATTGCTCCTGTTTCTTTGCCAAAGCAGGTCTCTTATTCTTAATGGTGTCCTTCAGTAGTGGTTTCTTTGCAGCAATTCGACCACGAAGGCCTGATTCACGCAATCGTCACTGAACAGTTGTTGTTGATGTGTCTGTTACTTGAACTCTGTGAAGCATTTATTTGGGCTGCAATTTCTGAGGCTGGTAACTATAATGTACTTATCCTCAGCAGCAGAGGTAACTTCCTGTGGCGGTCCTTGTGAGAGACAGTTTCATCATAGCTCTTGATGGTTTTTGCGACTGCACTTGAAGAAACATTCGAAGTTCTTGAAATGTTCCAGGTTTTGACTGACCATCATGTCTTAAAGTAACAATGGACTGTCATTTCTCCTTGCTTATTTGAGCTGTTCTTGCCATAATATGGTCTTGGTCTTTTACTAAATAGGGCTATCTTCTGTATACCATCCCTACCTTCTCACAACACAACTGATTGGCTCAATGCATTAAGAAGGAAAGAAATTCCACAAATGAACTTTTAACAAGGCACACCTGTTATTTCAAATACATTCCAGGTGACAACCTCATAAAGCTGGTTGAGATAATGCCAAGAGTGGGCAAAGCTGTCATCAAGGCAAGGGTGGCTACTTTGAAGAATCTAAAATATATTTTGATTTGTTTAACACTTTTGGTTGTTACTACATGATTCCATATGTGTTGTTTCATAGTTTTGATGTATTCACTATTCTACAATGTAGAAAATAGTAAAATAAAGAAAAACCCTGGAATGAGTAGGTGTGCCCAAACTTTTGACTGGTACTGTATATGCACAATCATGTGGAATTGAAAAGCATAGTCTGTAAGAACAAATCACAGCACCGATGAAGCATGTTCTACACTGTCTGTGAATATGTAGCTAATAAAAGTGTCCAAATATCCTCTCATTCAATATTTACATGACATTTGAGTCATTTAGAAGACTGTCTAATCCAAAGTGATTTTACAGTCAGTGCATTAGTTCCACCACTGAGGTGCCAGCACAGAGAAGAACTGAAATTTGGATGAGTGGGAGTTGGCCCCTCGCAGGTTATGGTGGTTCCAAGTGGCCAGAGGTGGCAGAATGGAGTGCTCGTGCTGGAGTGTAGGACTTGACCATTTAGTTGAGGTAGGGAGGAACAGTTCCCTGTGCTACTCTGTAGGCAAGTGAGGATCTTGAATTTAATATGAGGTGCTACTGCACAGTAATGTCACAATAGTAATAATATAACTTATATGAAGTCAAATGTAACACTATTTTGGATTTATATGGTCCCACCCCCATTTTGTGTTAAAACTACTCTGGTCATGGTGTTAATATTTTTTGGAGTCAAAACAACACTACAGATGTCAGATTTTAATCTTCACTCTTGTCACAGAGAAATGTCCTGTTGCATCAGGGAATTCAAATGAGCCTTGTGATTCCTTGAACATGAGCAGTTCTCTTTCTCTCCATGCAGTGGCAGTCAAGTCATTGGGATCTGCTGTCAATAACATTCGCTCTCGCTTGCTCAAACGCAAGGCCTAAGTCTTATTACTGCAGCATTCAAATGTAAAAAACTTTATCTGAAATGTAGCCATACAGATCAACAACCATTATTTTATATAGCTTAATAACACAAGATAGATATTGATCTCCTTTAGGCAATGGCATACAAGTGTGGAGTGCATCCTAAGGTTACGCAGGAACTGTCAAAATTGAGTTCAATCGTGGCCTGGGGTGGTCGAGTACAGGGTGTCCCAAACTCGGCCTGGGGCCTCCCTTGGGTGCACATTTTAGTTTTGCCCTAGCACTGCACAGCTGATTCAAATAATCAAAGCTTGATGATGAGTTGGTTATTTGAATCAGCTGTGTAGTGCTAGGGCAGAAACCAAAATGTGCACCCAGGGGAGGCCCCAGGCCCGAGTTTGAGAAACCCTGGTTTAGTTGTTAAGGCCGTTGCCTTCAGCGCACATATAGACCTAGCGTGTCAACGTGTGTTTGATTCTGGCCCACTTGGGTTTGATTCCGGCCCACGCCCTTCTGGTACAGATAACTCAATGCCTCCGATTTGACATGATTTAGTTACAAATTTCAAATATGGACAGTCCAGGGATATTTTACCCCCGATCTTGATAAGAAATAATCATACCAGACACTTTTGAATAACATAAATAGGAAACAAATAACATAAGTAGGCTACACCAACATTAGTTTATATTCCTACAGTGTCGGGTGAATTGCCACAGTTCATTTGCCGTGGTAAATGAGGAAATAGTTTATTTCTAGTGTATGGAATGATTATCAAATAGATAAATCACTCTTAGTCTGTTAAAAAAGGACGACGTTGTTCTGATGACAATAACGACCCGAGGGTGTGTAAGGGGAATTTTAATGATTGTGCTTTTCTTATAACTAATTATACTTATTTCTATGTTCTATTCATGTGTTGTTCTAATAACCAATTTCTGTGTTCATGCAAGTATCTGACTGTACAAATCACCTGTCAGTAGCTGCAATTTGGCAGGAGACCCAGACCGTGTTTTGAGAACGAACTAAATATCTGTTTCAAGGTCTCAGCTTAGAGAGAAAGAAGCCTTGTGAGGTGTTGGTCTCTCACATGTTATGAAACCATATTGGTCGGTCACATTCATGAGACAAAACGGTCATTATTAAAAATTATGCTAAATCATGCAAATATAACTTGTCTGTGTATAGCCGTATAAGACAACTGCTGGTACTGCTCCTGATTGACATGCGAACTATGGTGCATTGAGTTGATAGGAACCTCTCCAGCGTGCTGACATTAAACAATGATTCATTTAAGTTTGACTTCGATTGTCCCTGTGTACACGGTTCGTGTGCAAAAGTATATGATTACTATGAGAGTAGTTTCTAAAATGTATCAACGATAAGTGTCTCTTTCTCTCTGTACCAGTGATTGTCTGAGATGGGAGTTTCTTGCCTCTTCCTCGTGTTGATATTTAGAATTCAAACCACTTTAGACATGGGCTGCAGCTCCCCGTCTTTCCTAATCTGGGAGATGAGTTCATTTTCTTCACCTCGTGTTGAGGTTCAAAGTTCCAACCATTTCAAACTTGTAGCTACCACTTCACACCTTTCTGGTTCAATGTTAATTTCTTTACCAATACTTTTATGCACTCTGGTCGACAGAGATGGTTGCGTCAGGCTGACATGCTCTCTGACCTCACTTGGGGCGTGGCTTCTTAATATGCAAAGTTTATAGGAGAGAAATTCTCTTATAGCTCCTAAAATCACATTCCTATCTTAACATATACTAGTAGTATAATTCATATACTACCGGAGACTTCGTAGACTTATGTAGTGTATATACTTTTCAAGTTATAGTATTTCCTTTATAAAATGTTTAATGACATTAATAACATTCGTTTTCTATAGCTCACTACTGACCATTCCCACATTGTTATGGTAGAAATATTGTTCCTGTATTCACTTTTGAACATTTTAGAGTTTCAGTGGGAAACGGCTGTTAACAAAGGACATTCCTTTGGTTAATACTGGAGAGGGAGACCCTAGGTCTTCTCTCTTTTAATTGAAAACAGGGTGCGAGCTGTCAACCCGGTAGCAGCTCCCTCCTCCTCTCTTCTGTGGATGAGAGAAGGTCTGGTTACAGTTATCCATTGCCAAGCTGATCTGACTAATCCGGATCCTCCCAGGACAGTCATGACAGCTCCCCTCTGGTGGGTTCAGTCTGGGAAGGATTCTGCAAGTTGCAACCCACCATAAAAATGAACACGGGATGTCCTAGTTTGTGGATCATCGTAGTAGTCCCCCTCTGGTGGTTTACCCTGGTAGGATTTCTGCAAGCTGTAGCCTACCATAATAATGGCCAGTAGTCGTTCCGGACCCGTTGTCCGGGCTGGTGGATCTAGGCAGTAACCTAGACAGACGTTAATAACGCACAACATTCACAAAATACATCATTACATTTCTTCCCCAAATGAGCAACGTTGGAGCGTAGACAAGACAGACTGGAGACAGACATAGCATCTGTTTTTATTCCTCTGATGTATTGCCTGTTGATTAAAGTCTTTCCTGGGTTGTATGGTGAACTTGATTGTGGCTCTATCACTTCCGAAGTGTCAAAGAAAAATAAAATAAAATGGAGAATAAAACACAAACAAAAATGTATACAAATTATAGTTAGCACACCTTAATCATCTAATTGGACTATTCGATATACGTCCACTGTCTTGGCTAAATGACTCTATCATGGCATTTGTCTAATGTCATATCTAGGGCGATCCTACTTAGCGGTGTGTTGCTTGGGGCACTATCCTAAGTTGATAACTACATGATAAGTCTACAGCTGTAAGACACTAGCTTCGGACAGTCTACAGGGATGACCTATGGACCTCTGGGAAGAAATATGTGATTAATGTAGCTGTAGAGTCAGGGGCGTCAGGATAAATGTTCTAGGATAAATGTGATAAACTTTACCAGGGCTGGTATTTTGCTCGGACTCTTAAGTGATACTAGTATAAATCCTCCTTAAATGTTCCGTTGTACATGTGCGTTTATGCTTACACAAGCACACGTGCCAAGGGAAAAAAACAAGTATCCTGGTAGACTGCAACCTGTTCAGAATAGGTCTGATGTCATCAGATCATTTCCATGTCAATGACCGTGTGTCAGTAAGAATCGGTGCCGACCTCAAACCATTCGCCAAGGGGGACCTGTAGTGTTTTTACTACAAGTCAATGTCTCTTACACCTTTGTTGTGGTGATAGGTATGAAGGAGTCCATTTCATAGCTATGTTATCAACGGAGGAGCTAACCTCACGACAGAATTACTCTTTAAGCACGGATCCAGTCGTACGCGGTGTGATCATGGTTCATGACTAATAATAACTTTCCTCCTGAATGGAGGGTTCTATTTTTTAGTGTGTTAACCATCAGAAGAGTGTTTTGGAGATTCCCTTCCATGTGTTGCAATCTGAGTGACTACTACCTCCTCTGTCACTGTTATCAATGGCAATTCGAATTGTTAGGTCTCTAACCTTCTTACTGATTGTTTCTGACATTGGTACATTGGGACCAGCTATCCTACCGATTTTATTCTGAAATGTTAACCTACCGGAACACATGATTCGAGCATTCTAGTTGTATTGTAGTTGAGACTACACATGGCAAGGAATGATTATTGTTACCATTTGTTTTTGGAGGTGGAAGGTCCACTGAACTTCTTTTATGACCAGTGTGGGATACCTCAGTGATATCTCAGACGTATTCTAAGGTTATCCCCTTCGAGGGGCTTGTCCGCTCCTCTCTGTTCTCGTGGGGAAGTTTACAACCTGATTTGTTTCCTGATTGGGCGGCCTCGTACAATGTTGCAATTAGTCTCGACTTACCCACTGGCCTCGACGAGGTTCATCATGGGCTGGTGTTGGTGTCCGAGGCACAAACAAAAAGGTTAGACCCTTTGTACGAGTTGTCGGCAGCCTTTCAACCAAATCTCCTGGTGTTTGTGTTTCAAAATGCTCAGTGGCTTTTGTGGCCTGCCACAGCGTCCGCGTGTGGCCACCGTTCCAGTGCCTGCGAACTGCGACGAGGATAATGTATAAATGTATAATTGGATGCAGACTCCACTCTGCACGTTGATGCTTTTATTAATGAGATGGCCGCGGTGCTTGCGGATATGTCTGAAGGACAAGAGAAGTTATCTTAACTACAGTATCGCATGACTCCAAGAAGGAGGGAAGTTTCTCATTCACAGACTGCTGGCTAGAAATCATGAAAAGAATAGTCAATCAGGTTTGTTGATTGAATGTGATGAGATATCATAATATCTACTTGAGTCAGATTCTGCACCAAAAGGTGTTGAAACATCTTTTTCCCAAGGGGTCCTGTCGGCAGGTACTCCTTATGGATGACTGTGTAGCAGCCAGCATTAGGAGAAGATAGTGTGGCCAGTGGAGACTGCACTGTGACCACAATTGGTTGTTTTTTTTATTTAAAAAAATAAAAAATATGACTTAAAAATCATACAATGTGACTTTCTGGATTTTGGTTTTAGATTCCATCTCTTGTCATGTTTTGTCTTATTTTGTCTTGTCATTTTGCTTTTCCCTCTGTTCGTTTTCCCCCTGCTGGTCTTTTTAGGTTCGTTCCCCTCTTTCTCTCTTCCTCCCTCTCTCTCTTCTCTCTATCGCTCCGTTCCTGCTCCCAGCTGTTCCTATTCCCCTAATCAATCATTTAGTCTTCCCACACCTGTTCCCTATCTTTCCCCCTGATTAGAGTCCCTATTTCTCCCCTTGTTTTCCGTTTCTGCCCTGTCGGATCATTGTCTATTGTTCACCGTGCTGTGTCTGTGTTTCGCCCTGTCGTGTCGTGTTTCCCTCAGATGCTGCGTGGTGAGCAGGTGTCTGAGTCTGCTACGTTCAAGTGCCTTCCCGAGGCAACCTGCAGTTCATGATCGAGTCTCCAGTCTGTTCTTGTCATGTTTTGTCATTAATTATCATGTCTTGTCCCTGTGCTTCCCCTTCTATTCGTTTCCCTCTGCTGGTCTTATTAGGTTCTTTCCCTCTTTCTATCCCTCTCTCTCCCCCTCCCTCTCTCTCTTCTCTCTATCGCTCCGTTCCTGCTCCCAGCTGTTCCTATTCCCCTAATCAATCATTTAGTCTTCCCACACCTGTTCCCGATCCTTTTCCCTGATTAGAGTCCCTATTTCTCTCCTTGTTTTCCGTTCCTGCCCCGTCGGATCCTTATCTATAATTCACCGTGCTGTGTCTATGTTTTGCCCTGTCGTGTCGTGTTTCCCTCAGATGCTGCGTGGTGAGCAGGTGTCTGAGTCTGCTAGGTTCAAGTGCCTTCCCGAGGCAACCTGCAGTTCTCGATCAAGTCTCCAGTCTGTTCTTACGAGTAGTATTATGCTTTTTGTTTTGTAAAGTTTCTTACTGGATTAAAAACTCTGTTTTCGCCAAGTCGCTTTTGGGTCCTCATTCACCTGCATAACAGAAGGATCCGACCAAGGAATGGACCCAGCGACTACAGAGGCTCGTAACACTGCCGTCAAGATCCAAGGAGCCATGCTCGGCAGACACGAGCAGGAATTGTCTGCTGCTCGCCATGCCGTGGAGAACCTGGCCGCTCAGGTTTCCGACCTCTCTGGACAGTTCCAGAGTCTTCGTCTCGTGCCACCTGTTACTTCCTGGCCTGCCGAGCCTCCGGAACCTAGGGTTAATAAACCACCTTGCTACTCCGGGCAGCCCACGGAGTGCCGCTCCTTTCTCACCCAGTGTGATATTGTGTTCTCTCTCCAACCCAACACATACTCTAGTGAGAGAGCTCGGGTTGCTTACGTCATTTCACTCCTTACTGGCCGGGCCCGAGAGTGGGGCACAGCTATCTGGGAGGCAAGGGCTGATTGTTCTAACAATTACCAGAACTTTAAAGAGGAGATGATTCGGGTTTTTGACCGTTCAGTTTTTGGTGGGGAGGCTTCTAGGGCCCTGGCTTCCCTATGCCAAGGTGATCGATCCATAACGGATTACTCTATAGAGTTTCGTACTCTTGCTGCCTCTAGTGACTGGAACGAGCCGGCGCTGCTCGCTCGTTTTCTGGAGGGACTCCACACAGTGGTCAAGGATGAGATTCTCTCTCGGGAGGTTCCTTCCAGTGTGGACTCTTTGATTGCTCTCGCCATCCGCATAGAACGAAGGGTAGATATTCGTCACCAGGCTCGTGGAAGAGAGCTCGCATCAACGGTGTTTCCCTGCTCCGCATCGCAACCATCTCCCTCCTCTGGCTCTGAGACTGAGCCCATGCAGCTGGGAGGGATTCGCATCTCGACTAAGGAGAGGGAACGGAGGATCACCAACCGCCTGTGCCTCTATTGCGGATTTGATGGACATTTTGTTAATTCATGTCCAGTAAGAGGCCAGAGCCCATCAGTAAGCGGAGGGCTACTGGTGAGCGCTACTACTCAGGTCTCTTCATCTAGATCCTGTACTACTATGTCGGTCCATCTACGCTGGACCGGTTCGGGTGCTACATGCAGTGCCTTGATTGACTCTGGGGCTGAGGGTTGTTTCATGGACGAAGCATGGGTTCGGAAACATAACATTCCTTTCAGACAGTTAGACAAGCCTACGCCCATGTTTGCCTTAGATGGTAGTCATCTTCCTAGTATCAGATTTGAGACACTACTTTTAACTCTCACAGTATCTGGTAACCACAGTGAGACTATTTCTTTTTTGATTTTTCGTTCACCTTTTACACCTGTTGTTTTGGGTCATCCCTGGCTAGTATGTCATAATCCTTCTATTAATTGGTCTTGTAATTCTATCCTATCCTGGAACGTATCTTGTCATGTGAAGTGCTTAATGTCTGCCATCCCTCCCATTTCTTCTGTCCCCACTTCTCAGGAGGAACCTGGCGATTTGACAGGAGTGCCGGAGGAATATCATGATCTGCGCACGGTCTTCAGTCGGTCCCGAGCCAACTCCCTTCCTCCTCACCGGTCGTATGATTGTAGTATTGATCTCCTTCCGGGGACCACTCCTCCTCGGGGTAGACTATACTCTCTGTCGGCTCCCGAACGTAAGGCTCTCGAGGATTATTTATCTGTGTCTCTTGACGCCGGTACCATAGTGCCTTCTTCCTCTCCGGCCGGGGCGGGGTTCTTTTTGTTAAGAAGAAGGACGGTACTCTGCGCCCCTGCGTGGATTATCGAGGGCTGAATGACATAACGGTTAAGAATCGTTATCCGCTTCCCCTTATGTCATCAGCCTTCGAGATTCTGCAGGGAGCCAGGTGCTTTACTAAGTTGGACCTTCGTAACGCTTACCATCTCGTGCGCATCAGAGAGGGGGACGAGTGGAAAACGGCGTTTAACACTCCGTTAGGGCATTTTGAGTACCGGGTTCTGCCGTTTGGTCTCGCCAATGCGCCAGCTGTTTTTCAGGCATTAGTTAATGATGTTCTGAGAGACATGCTGAACATCTTTGTTTTTGTCTATCTTGACGATATCCTGATTTTTTTTTCACCATCACTCGAGATTCATGTTCAGCACGTTCGACGTGTTCTACAGCGCCTTTTAGAGAATTGTCTCTACGTAAAGGCTGAGAAGTGCTCTTTTCATGTCTCCTCCGTTACTTTTCTCGGTTCCGTTATTTCCGCTGAAGGCATTCAGATGGATTCCGCTAAGGTCCAAGCTGTCAGTGATTGGCCCGTTCCAAGGTCACGTGTCGAGTTGCAGCGCTTTTTAGGTTTCGCTAATTTCTATCGGCGTTTCATTCGTAATTTCGGTCAAGTTGCTGCCCCTCTCACAGCTCTTACTTCTGTCAAGACGTGTTTTAAGTGGTCCGGTTCCGCCCAGGGAGCTTTTGATCTTCTAAAAGAACGTTTTACGTCCGCTCCTATCCTCGTTACTCCTGACGTCACTAGACAATTCATTGTCGAGGTTGACGCTTCAGAGGTAGGCGTGGGAGCCATTCTATCCCAGCGCTTCCAGTCTGACGATAAGGTTCATCCTTGCGCTTATTTTTCTCATCGCCTGTCGCCATCTGAGCGCAACTATGATGTGGGTAACCGTGAACTGCTCGCCATCCGCTTAGCCCTAGGCGAATGGCGACAGTGGTTGGAGGGGGCGACCGTTCCTTTTGTCGTTTGGACAGACCATAAGAACCTTGAGTACATCCGTTCTGCCAAACGACTTAATGCCCGTCAAGCTCGTTGGGCGTTGTTTTTCGCTCGTTTCGAGTTTGTGATTTCTTACCGTCCGGGTAGCAAGAACACCAAGCCCGATGCCTTATCCCGTCTGTTTAGTTCTTCTGTGGCTTCTACTGATCCCGAGGGGATTCTTCCTTATGGGCGTGTTGTCGGGTTGACAGTCTGGGGAATTGAAAGACAGGTTAAGCAAGCACTCACGCACACTGCGTCGCCGCGCGCTTGTCCTAGTAACCTCCTTTTCGTTCCTGTTTCCACTCGTCTGGCTGTTCTTCAGTGGGCTCACTCTGCCAAGTTAGCTGGTCATCCCGGTGTTCGAGGCACTCTTGCGTCTATTCGCCAGCGCTTTTGGTGGCCGACTCAGGAGCGTGACACGCGCCGTTTCGTGGCTGCTTGTTCGGACTGCGCGCAGACTAAGTCGGGTAACTCTCCTCCTGCCGGTCGTCTCAGACCGCTCCCCATTCCTTCTCGACCATGGTCTCACATCGCCCTAGACTTCATTACCGGTCTGCCTTTGTCTGCGGGGAAGACTGTGATTCTTACGGTTGTCGATAGGTTCTCTAAGGCGGCACATTTCATTCCCCTCGCTAAACTTCCTTCCGCTAAGGAGACGGCACAAATCATTATCGAGAATGTGTTCAGAATTCATGGCCTCCCGTTAGACGCCGTTTCAAACAGAGGCCCGCAATTCACGTCACAGTTTTGGAGGGAGTTCTGTCGTTTGATTGGTGCGTCCGTCAGTCTCTCTTCCGGGTTTCATCCCCAGTCTAACGGTCAAGCAGAGAGGGCCAATCAGACGATTGGTCGCATACTACGCAGCCTTTCTTTCAGAAACCCTGCGTCTTGGGCAGAACAGCTCCCCTGGGCAGAATACGCTCACAACTCGCTTCCTTCGTCTGCTACCGGGTTATCTCCGTTTCAGAGTAGTCTGGGTTACCAGCCTCCTCTGTTCTCATCCCAGCTTGCCGAGTCCAGCGTTCCCTCCGCTCAAGCGTTTGTCCAACGTTGTGAGCGCACCTGGAGGAGGGTGAGGTCTGCACTTTGCCGCTACAGGGCACAGACTGTGAGAGCCGCCAATAAACGCAGGATTAAGAGTCCAAGGTATTGTTGCGGCCAGAGAGTGTGGCTTTCCACTCGCAACCTTCCTCTTACGACAGCTTCTCGTAAGTTGACTCCGCGGTTCATTGGTCCGTTCCGTGTCTCCCAGGTCGTCAATCCTGTCGCTGTGCGACTGCTTCTTCCGCGACATCTTCGTCGCGTCCATCCTGTCTTCCATGTCTCCTGTGTCAAGCCCTTTCTTCGCACCCCCGTTCGTCTTCCCTCCCCCCTCCCGTCCTTGTCGAGAGCGCACCTATTTACAAGGTACGTAAGATCATGGACATGCGTTCTCGGGGACGGGGTCACCAATACTTAGTGGATTGGGAGGGTTACGGTCCTGAGGAGAGGAGTTGGGTTCCGTCTCGGGACGTGCTGGACCGTTCGCTTATTGATGATTTCCTCCGTTGCCGCCAGGGTTCCTCCTCGAGTGCGCCAGGAGGCGCTCGGTGAGTGGGGGGTACTGTCATGTTTTGTCATTAATTATCATGTCTTGTCCCTGTGCTTCCCCTTCTATTCGTTTCCCTCTGCTGGTCTTATTAGGTTCTTTCCCTCTTTCTATCCCTCTCTCTCCCCCTCCCTCTCTCACTCTCTCGCTCTCTCTTCTCTCTATCGTTCCGTTCCTGCTCCCAGCTGTTCCTATTCCCCTAATCAATCATTTAGTCTTCCCACACCTGTTCCCGATCCTTTTCCCTGATTAGAGTCCCTATTTCTCTCCTTGTTTTCCGTTCCTGCCCTGTCGGATCCTTATCTATAATTCACCGTGCTGTGTCTATGTTTTGCCCTGTCGTGTCGTGTTTCCCTCAGATGCTGTGTGGTGAGCAGGTGTCTGAGTCTGCTAGGTTCAAGTGCCTTCCCGAGGCAACCTGCAGTTCTCGATCAAGTCTCCAGTCTGTTCTTACGAGTAGTATTATGCTTTTTGTTTTGTAAAGTTTCTTACTGGATTAAAAACTCTGTTTTCGCCAAGTCGCTTTTGGGTCCTCATTCACCTGCATAACAGTTCTCGTCATTACGAGTGGAATTATGCTTTATGATTGTAGATTTACTTTACTGGATTAAAGACTCTGTTTTCGCCAAGTTGCTTTTGGGTCCTCATTCACCTGCATAACATCTCTCACAGTTGAAGTGTACCTATGATCAAAATTACAGACCTCTACATGCTCTGAAAGTAGGAAAACCTGCAAAATCGGCAGTGTATCAAATACTTGTTCTCCCCACTGTATATTTCAATTTATTTTCAATCTCTTTTCCAATATACCTTCCAGTAACCCGCCTCACCCAATGTAACACAGATCAGCTATTATTTTTTTTGAGCTTATAGCCAGATCTCCATCAGAAGCTAACCAGCAAATTAGCTACTATCTATTTAATCATTGTTAGCCACTGCCAGCGGCCTTTACCTGCTGCACAGACACCAGATTTTTTTTAGCCTGGATAATACTTGCCAGCCTGCCAGTATCGGACTGTTTTCTCCACTACAACGCCGGATTCCTGCCGTAAACCTTGGACCATTACTCCTGATCATCACAGCTAGCTAGCTGCCACCGAGGGACCCAGCCCCGAAGCTAGTCCTGAGCCAGGCCCACCTCCCGGCCTACTCTGTGATCACTCAGCTACTCAGCCGATGCCTCTCGGACTCTACCCCCAACACGGCTAGAATCATGATTGATCATCCTTGAGATGTTTCTACAACTTCATTGGAGGCCACCTGTAGTGAATTAAATTGATTGGACATGATTTGGAAAGGAACACACCTGTCTATTTAAGATTCCAGAGTTGACGGTGCATGTCAGAGCAAAAACCAAGCCATGAGGCTGAAGGAATTGTCCGTAGAGCTCCGGGACAGGATTGTGTCGAGGCACAGATCTGGGGTTGGGTACCAAAACATTTCTGCAGTATTGAAGGTCCCCGAGAACACAGTGGCCTCCATCCATCTTAAATGGAAGAGTCGGGGTAGAAGGGCCTTGGTCAGGGAGGTGACCAAGAACCCAATGGTCACTCTGACAGAGCTCCAGAGTTCCTCTGAGGAGATGGAATAACTTTCCAGAAGAAGGACAACCATGTCTGCAGCACTCTACCAATCAGGCCTTTATGGTAGAGTGGCCAGACGGAAGCCACTCCTCAGTAAAAGGCACATGACAGCCTGCTTGGAGTTTGCCAAAATGCACCTAAACAGACACAGACCATGAGAAACAGGATTATCTGGTCTGATGAAACCAATATTGAACTCTTTGGCCTGAATGCCAAGTGTCACATCTGGAGGAAACCTGGAACCATCCCTACGGTGAAGCATGGTGGTGGCATCATCATGCTGTGGGGATGTTTTTCAGTGGCAGGGACTGGGAGACTAGTCAGGATCAAGAGATAGATGAAAAGCTGCTCCAGAGACCTCAGACTGGGGCGAAGGTTCACCTTCCAACAGGACAACAACCGTAAGCACACAGCCAAGACAATACAGGAGTGGCTTCGGGACAAGACTCTGAATGTCCTTGAGTGGGCCAGCAAGATCCCGGACTTGAACCCGATCTAACATCTCTGGAGAGACTTGAAAATAGCTGCGCAGAACTTTAGAGGATCTGCAGAGAAGAATGAGAGAAACTCCACAAATACAAGTGTGCCAAGCTTGTAGAGTCATATCCAAGAAGACTCGAGTAATAATAAAGCTATTAATGTAATAGCTACCAAGCGTGCTTCAACAAAGTACGGAGTAAAAGGGTCTGAATTTCTTTGCCTTGATGACAGCTTTGCACACTGCCAAGGCAGTGACAGTTTGGACACTGCCAAGGCAGCAGCTACTCTTCCCGGTGTCCGGCAAAATGTAGGCAATTATACAATTTAAAAAACATTACAATACATTCATTACAGAATTGACAACACACTTAGTGTGTGCCCTCAGGCCCATACTCCACTACCACATACTGTATCTACAACGCAAAATCCATATGTGCGTGTGTGTATAGTGTGTATGTTCAACACAGTCTCACAATCAATTTGTGTATATATATGTACAAAATGCATTTCAGCAAATTTTGTGCGTTTTTCTGGCTTAATTCATGAGAAAAGACACAAATTTATGTGCTTCTTAATTCGTGCGAAAAGACACAAATTTAACCAGTAGGCTACACACAAGCCTTTTCAACAACCATATAGACGGATCGTTTATAATTAATTTTTGTTCTTAAACTCGATGTAGGATCAGGCAAAATCCCTTGAGTTGCGCACCTTCTGCAGGTTTGGTCCTCGGTTGGTTGCCATGTGTCCATATCGAGTGGTGTGGTCATGATGTCTAGGTCCGCTTGTCAACGGATGAGGAAAGCATAATGCAACCTAGGAGTTTGGTTTCTAGTTTTGAGTCAGTTGATCCACTTCCATCTCTGACACGTGGTCCCGGCGCGGCTGGCTAAAGTTGTGGGCCCCATGGTTGCCCACTTGTAGATTGACCCATTGGTTGGGTTAAAGAGTCGTCTGTCCATAGGGTGGGGGTTAGGGTTAGGTCCAGTTGGAGTTAGGGTTAGGTATAGTTAGTAGAATGGTTTAAGGTTAGGGTTAAGGTTAGGGTAAGGTATAGTTCACGTATATGGTTGTTGCAAAGGCTTGTGTGCCTACTGGTTAAATTCATGTCTTTTCGCACAAATTAAGTAGCACATAAATTTGTGTATTTTCGAACAAATTGAACCACACAAAAATGCACAAAAACGCACAAAATCTGCTGAAATACATTTTGTACATATATGCGGGAATTGGATGTGAGGCTGGGCTGGTATGTTATCATGTGTAGGTGCCTATGTTTGTGTTACTTCACAGTCCCCGCTGTTTCATAAGGTTTACCTGCTTTTTGAATCTGCATCAGTTACCTGTTGTGAAATAGAGTTCAATGTAGTCATGGCTCTATGTAGTACTGTTCGCCTCCCATAGTCTGTTCTGGACTTGGGGACTGTGAGACCTCTGGTGGCATGTCTTGTGAGGTGTCCGAGCTGTGCGCTAGTATTTTAAACAGAGAGCTCGGTACCTTCAGCTTGTCAACATCTCTTACAAAAACAAGTAATGAGGAAGTCAATCCCTCTTCCACTTTCAGCCAGGAGAGATTGACAGGCATGCCATTAATGTTAGCTCTCCGTGTACTTTTAAGGGCCAGCCGTGCTGCCCTGTTCTGAGCCAACTGCAATTTTCCCAAGTTCCTCTTTGTGGCACCGGACCACACGACTGAACAGTAGTCTAGGTGTGACAAAACTAGAACCTGTAGGACCTGCCTTGTGTAAAGCATAACACAAAGGTTTTTTCAGCAGCAGACTGATCGATAATGTCAGAAGCTGCACTGAAGTCTAACAAGACAGCCCCCACAATCATTTTGTCATAATTTTCTTTCAGCCAATCATCAGTCATTTGTGTAAGTGCGGTGCTTGTTGAGTGTCCTTCCCTATATGTGTGCTGATAGTCTTTTGTCAATTTGTTTACTGTGAAATAGCATTGTATCTGGTTAAACACAATTTTTCCAGAAGTGTACTAAGGGTTGGTAACAGGCTGATTGGTTGGCTATTTGAGCCAGTAAGAGGGGCTTTACTATTATTTGGTAGCGGAATGACTAGTTTCCCTCCATGCCTGAGGGCACACACTTTCTGGTAAGCTTAAATTGAAGATGTGGCAAATAGGAGTGGCAATATCGTCCGCTATTATCCTTAGTAATTTTCCATCCAAATTGTCAGATGCCGGTGGCTTGTCATTTTTTCACCTCTTCCACACTGACTTTACGGAATTCAAAAGGACAATTCTTGTCTTTGACAATTTGGTCCGATATGCTTGGATGTGTAGTGTCAGTGTTTGTTACTGGCATGTCATCCCTAAGTTTGCTTATCTTGCCAATGAAACAGTCATTAAAGTAGTTGGCAATATGAGCCACCTGATTCAATGAACGATGAAGCAGAGTTGGCTATTTCATTTAAGGTGCTCCAAAGTGTTTTTCTATCATTTATCTTCGTTTCATAGTATAGTTTTTTTAAAGCTTAGACACATGATTTCTTAATTTGCAGTACATTTGAGGTGGGCTGCCAGACTTATTTGCCTCATCCCTCTCAACCATACAATTTTTAAATTCCTCATCAAACAGTTTTTACACTCATTTTCTTAAAGGGTGCGTGTTGATTAGTAATATTTTCTTAAAGGGTGCGTGTTGATTAGTAATAAGCCATTTCATAAATATGTCAAATGCAGCGTCTGGTTGCTCCTCATTATACAACCAAGACCAGAAAATAGGTGTCTTGTTCATTTGTGGAATGTATTTTCTTCTTAATGCATTTGTGCAAATCAGTTGTGTTGTGACAAGGTAGCGGGTTATAATAAAGATAGCCCTATTTGGTAAAAGACCAAGTCCATATCATGGCTAGAACAGCACAAATAAGCAAAGAGAAACAACAGTCCATCATTACTTTAAGACATGAAGGTCTGTGGCTTGGGATGAGTCAGACCGCAGAATGAAGGAAAAGCATCCAACAAGTGCTTATAATATGTGGGAACTTCTTCAAGACATGTTGAAAAAGCATTCCAGGTGAAGCTGGTTGAGAGAATGCCAAGAGTGGGCAAAGCTGTCATCAAGGCAAAGGGTGACTATTTGAAGAATGTCAAATATAACATATTTTTTGATTTGTTTAACACTTTTTGGTCACTACAAATTTTTCCTTAAAAATTATTTCATAGTTTTGATGTCTTCACTATTATTCTACAATGTAGAAAATAGTAAAAATAAAGAAACCCTTGAATGAGTAGACGTTCTAAAACTTTTGACCGGTAGTGTATGTACTTGTGATATTATTTGTATAATGTATAAAAACCCGTTTTTGCTGTCATTATGGGGTATTGTGTGTAGATTGATGAGGGGAAAAAAACATATATATTTTGTCATTATTTATTGAATATTCGAAACATACAATATACTTGCATTTACATTACATTTACATTTAAGTCATTTAGCAGACGCTCTTATCCAGAGCGACTTACAAATTGGTGCATTCACCTTATGACATCCAGTGGAACAGCCACTTTACAATAGTGCATCTAAATCTTTTAAGGGGGGGGGTGGGTGAGAAGGATTACTTTATCCTATCCTAGGTATTCCTTAAAGAGGTGGGGTTTCAGGTGTCTCCGGAAGGTGGTGATTGACTCCGCTGTCCTGGCGTCGTGAGGGAGTTTGTTCCACCATTGGGGGGCCAGAGCAGCGAACAGTTTTGACTGGGCTGAGCGGGAACTGTACTTCCTCAGTGGTAGGGAGGCGAGCAGGCCAGAGGTGGATGAACGCAGTGCCCTTGTTTGGGTGTAGGGCCTGATCAGAGCCTGAAGGTACTGAGGTGCCGTTCCCCTCACAGCTCCGTAGGCAAGCACCATGGTCTTGTAGCGGATGCGAGCTTCAACTGGAAGCCAGTGGAGAGAGCGGAGGAGCGGGGTGACGTGAGAGAACTTGGGAAGGTTGAACACCAGACGGGCTGCGGCGTTCTGGATGAGTTGTAGGGGTTTAATGGCACAGGCAGGGAGCCCAGCCAACAGCGAGTTGCAGTAATCCAGACGGGAGATGACAAGTGCCTGGATTAGGACCTGCGCCGCTTCCTGTGTGAGGCAGGGTCGTACTCTGCGGATGTTGTAGAGCATGAACCTACAGGAACGGGCCACCGCCTTGATGTTAGTTGAGAACGACAGGGTGTTGTTCAGGATCACGCCAAGGTTCTTAGCGCTCTGGGAGGAGGACACAATGGAGTTGTCAACCGTGATGGCGAGATCATGGAACGGGCAGTCCTTCCCGGGAGGAAGAGCAGCTCCGTCTTGCCGAGGTTCAGCTTGAGGTGGTGATCCGTCATCCACACTGATATGTCTGCCAGACATGCAGAGATGCGATTCGCCACCTGGTCATCAGAAGGGGGAAAGGAGAAGATTAATTGTGTGTCGTCTGCATAGCAATGATAGGAGAGACCATGTGAGGTTATGACAGAGCCAAGTGACTTGGTGTATAGCGAGAATAGGAGAGGGCCTAGAACAGAGCCCTGGGGGACACCAGTGGTGAGAGCGCGTGGTGAGGAGACAGATTCTCGCCACGCCCCATGGTAGGAGCGACCTGTCAGGTAGGACGCAATCCAAGCGTGGGCCGCGCCGGAGATGCCCAACTCGGAGAGGGTGGAGAGGAGGATCTGATGGTTCACAGTATCGAAAGCAGCCGATAGGTCTAGAAGGATGAGAGCAGAGGAGAGAGAGTTAGCTTTAGCAGTGCGGAGCGCCTCCGTGATACAGAGAAGAGCAGTCTCAGTTGAATGACTAGTCTTGAAACCTGACTGATTTGGATCAAGAAGGTCATTCTGAGAGAGATAGCGGGAGAGCTGGCCAAGGACGGCACGTTCAAGAGTTTTGGAGAGAAAAGAAAGAAGGGATACTGGTCTGTAGTTGTTGACATCGGAGGGATCGAGTGTAGGTTTTTTCAGAAGGGGTGCAACTCTCGCTCTCTTGAAGACAAAGGGACGTAGCCAGCGGTCAGGGATGAGTTGATGAGCGAGGTGAGGTAAGGGAGAAGGTCTCCGGAAATGGTCTGGAGAAGAGAGGAGGGGATAGGGTCAAGCGGGCAGGTTGTTGGGCGGCCGGCCGTCACAAGACGCGAGATTTCATCTGGAGAGAGAGGGAGAAAGAGGTCAGAGCACAGGGTAGGGCAGTGTGAGCAGAACCAGCGGTGTCGTTTGACTTAGCAAACGAGGATCGGATGTCGTCGACCTTCTTTTCAAAATGGTTGACGAAGTCATCTGCAGAGAGGGAGGGGGGATTCAGGAGGGAGGAGAAGGTGGCAAAGAGCTTCCTAGGGTTAGAGGCAGATGCTTGGAATTTAGAGTGGTAGAAAGTGGCTTTAGCAGCAGAGACAGAGGAGGAAAATGTAGAGAGGAGGGAGTGAAAGGATGCCAGGTCCGCAGGGAGGCGAGTTTTCCTCCATTTCCGCTCGGCTGCCCGGAGCCCTGTTCTGTGAGCTCGCAATGAGTCGTCGAGCCACGGAGCGGGAGGGGAGGACCGAGCCGGCCTGGAGGATAGGGGACATAGAGAGTCAAAGGATGCAGAAAGGGAGGAGAGGAGGGTTGAGAATCAGGAGATAGGTTGGAGAAGGTTTGAGCAGAGGGAAGAGATGATAGGATGGAAGAGGAGAGAGTAGCGGGGGAGAGAGAGCGAAGGTTGGGACGGCGCGATACCATCCGAGTAGGGGCAGTGTGGGAAGTGTTGGATGAGAGCGAGAGGGAAAAGGATACAAGGTAGTGGTCGGAGACTTGGAGGGGAGTTGCAATGAGGTTAGTGGAAGAACAGCATCTAGTAAAGATGAGGTCGAGCGTATTGCCTGCCTTGTGAGTAGGGGGAAGGTGAGAGGGTGAGGTCAAAAGAGGAGAGGAGTGGAAAGAAGGAGGCAGAGAGGAATGAGTCAAAGGTAGACGTGGGGAGGTTAAAGTCGCTCAGAACTGTGAGAGGTGAGCCGTCCTCAGGAAAGGAGCTTATCAAGGCATCAAGCTCATTGATGAACTCTCCGAGGGAACCTGGAGGGCGATAAATGATAAGGATGTTAAGCTTGAAAGGGCTGGTAACCGTGACAGCATGGAATTCAAAGGAGGCGATAGACAGATGGGTAAGGGGAGAAAGAGAGAATGACCACTTGGGAGAGATGAGGATCCCGGTGCCACCACCCCGCTGACCAGAAGCTCTCGGGGTGTGCGAGAACACGTGGGCGGACGAAGAGAGAGCAGTAGGAGTAGCAGTGTTATCTGTGGTGATCCATGTTTCCGTCAGTGCCAAGAAGTCGAGGGACTGGAGGGAGGCATAGGCTGAGATGAACTCTGCCTTGTTGGCCGCAGATCAGCAGTTCCAGAGGCTACCGGAGACCTGGAACTCCACGTGGGTCGTGCGCGCTGGGACCACCAGATTAGGGTGTCCGCGGCCACGCGGTGTGGAGCGTTTCTATGGTCTGTGCAGAGAGGAGAGTACAGGGATAGACAGACACATAGTTGACAGGCTACAGAAGAGGCTACGCTAATGCAAAGGAGATTGGAATGACAAGTGGACTACACGTCTCGAATGTTCAGAAAGTTAAGCTTACGTAGCAAGAATGTTATTGACTAAAATGATTAAAATGATACAGTACTGCTGAAGTAGGCTAGCTGGCAGTGGCTGCGTTGTTGACTTTGTAGGCTAGCTGGCAGTGGCTGCGTTGTTGACACTACACTAATCAAGTCGTTCCGTTGAGTGTAATAGTTTCTACGGTGCTGCTATTCGGGGGCTAGCTGGCTAGCTAGCAGTGTTGATTACGTTACGTTGCGTTAAAAGAACGACAATAGCTGGCTAGCTAACCTAGAAAGTCGCTCTAGACTACACAATTATCTTTGATACAAAGACGGCTATGTAGCTAGCTATGTGGCTAGCTACGATCAAACAAATCAAACCGTTGTACTGTGATGAAATGAAATGAAAATGTGATACTACCTGTGGAGCGAAGCGGAATGTGACCGGGTTGTTGAGTGCGGAAGTTCTATTCGGTAGACGTTGGCTAGCTGTTGGCTAGCTAGCAGTGTCTCCTACGTTAAGGACGACAAATAGCTGGCTAGCTAACCTCGGTGAATTAAGATAATCACTCTAAGACTACACACTCTAAACTACACAATTATCTTGGATACGAAGACAGCAAAGACAACTATGTAGCTAGCTAACACTACACTAATCAAGTCGTTCAGTTGAGTGTAATAGTTTCTACAGTGCTGCTATTCGGTAGACGGTGGACGTTTGCTAGCTGGCTAGCTGCTGGGCAGATAGCAGTGTAGACTACGTTAGGCCGACGAAATACGATAATATCGTTGATACAAAGTCGGCTATGTAGCTAGCTAAGAAGAAATTGCTAAGATTAGACAAATCAAACCGTTGTACTATAATGAAATGTAATGAAAAGTTATACTACCTGCGGACCGAAGTGCGGATGCGACCGCTCGCTCCAACCCTGGAGATGTAAAACAATGTTTTCCTCAAGAAAACCGGTGTGTTGGACATCCGTTTCATGCCTTTGCAGTGAAGCTGCTCAATGACTACATCATTGACCATTCAGAGCGACACACAGAGGCATCCAGGGTCAATGCCCTGCTCAAGGGCATGTTGACAGATCTACCACCAGGACAAAAAAACATGAACCTGAACCCTCCAAGATCCCCCCACAGTTCCTCAATTGCTGTCCCTCAACCATTCGAGTCCCCTACAACAGTCACCCCCAGATTTTCTTTTTTACAATTAATTTCATTCCCCACCCCCAAGAACCCACCGCAACCCATCAACAACCAAGAGAATGAACTAAAGAGAAAAAAGGAAAAGACAGAAGAAAACAGCAAACAACAATGCATTTTGTTTTATATACACTGCTCAAAAAAATAAAGGGAACACTTAAACAACACAATGTAACTCCAAGTCAATCCCACTTCTGTGAAATCAAACTGTCCACTTAGGAAGCAACACTGATTGACAATAGATTTCACATGCTGTTGTGCAAATGGGTTAGACAACAGATGGAAATTATAGGCAATTAGCAAGACACCCCCAATAAAGGAGTGGTTCTGCAGGTGGTGACCACAGACCACTTCTCAGTTCCTATGCTTCCTGGCTGATGTTTTGGTCACTTTTGAATGCTGGCGGTGCTTTCACTCTAGTGGTAGCATGAGACGGAGTCTACAACCCACACAAGTGGCTCAGGTAGTGCAGCTCATCCAGGATGGCACATCAATGCGAGCTGTGGCAAGAAGGTTTGCTGTGTCTGTCAACGTAGTGTCCAGAGCATGGAGGCGCTACCAGGAGACGGGCTAGTACATCAGAAGACATGGAGGAGGCCGTAGGAGGGCAACAACCCAGCAGCAGGACCGCTACCTCCGCCTTTGTGCAAGGAGGAGCACTGCCAGAGCCCTGCAAAATGACCTCCAGCAGGCCACAAATGTGCATGTATCTGCTCAAACAGTCAGAAACAGACTCCATGAGGGTGGTATCAGGTATGAGGGCCCGACGTCCACAGGTGGGGGTTGTGCTTACAGCCCAACACCGTGCAGGACGTTTGGCATTTGCCAGAGAACACCAAGATTGGCAAATTTGCCACTGGCGCCCTGTGCTCTTCACAGATGAAAGCAGGTTCACACTGAGCACATGTGACAGACGTGACAGAGTCTGGAGATGCCGTGGAGAACTTTCTGCTGCCTGCAACATCCTCCAGCATGACCGGTTTGGCGGTGGGTCAGTCATGGTGTGGGGTGGCATTTCTTTGGGGGGCCGCACAGCCCTCCATGTGCTCGCCAGAGGTAGCCTGACTGCCATTAGGTTCCGAGATGAGATCCTCAGACCTCTTGTGAGACCATATGCTGGTGCGGTTGGCCCTGGGTTCCTCCTAATGCAAGACCTCATGTGGCTGGAGTGTGTCAGCAGTTCCTGCAAGAGGAAGGCATTGATGCCCGCCCGTTCCCCAGACCTGAATCCAATTGAGCACATCTGGGACATCATGTCTCGCTCCATCCACCAACAGACTGTCCAGGAGTTGGCGGATGCTTTAGTCCAGGTCTGGGAGGAGATCCCTCCTCAGGAGACCAGCCGCCACCTCATCAGGAGCATGCCCAGGCATTGTAGGGAGGTCATACAGGCACGTGGAGGCCACACACACTACTGAGCCTCATTTTGACTTGTTTTAAGGACATTACATCAAAGTTGGATCAGCCTGTAGTGTGGTTTTCCACTTTCATTTTGAGTGTGACTCCAAATCCAGACCTCCATGGGTTGATACATTTGATTTCCAGTGATAATTTTTGAGTGATTTTGTTGTCAGCACATTCAACAATGTAAAGACAAAAGTATTTAAGAAGAATATTTCATTCATTCAGATCTAGGATGTGTTATTTTAGTGTTCCCTTTGTTTTTTTGAGCAGTTATATCATTTTAAAACAAAGGACATCAAGGACAACTAAAATCATAACAGCAATGCCAACTGTATATGTTTGTGTGCATGTCTGGCACTATTACATGTATGTGTGTGTTCTTGTACAGTTGAAGTCGGAAGTTTACATATACTTAGGTTGGAGTCATCAAAACTTGTTTTTCAACCACTCCACAAATTTCTTGTTAACAAACTATAGTTTTGGGAAGTCGGTTAGGACATCTACTTTGTGTATGACACAAGTCATTTTTCCTACAATTGTTTACAGACAGATTATTTCACATATCGTTCACTGTATCACAATTCCAGTGGGTCAGAAGTTTACATACACTAAGTTCACAGTGCCTTTAAACAGCTTGGAAGGGACAATGTTTGCATTGGTAGTAGTATGAGTTGGGATTATGCCAGTTTATTGTTTAGCTACTTAGCTAGCTACATGTCTAAACAAAATATTCCACTTCAGGTGGATTACTACATGACCCATCAAATTTGCCAGGTGTGTCTGGGGGTGATTACGGCCATCTATTTTATTGTCTTGACAATAGTGATCCATCCACTTAACTAGATGTGACTGGGGGGTGGTTATAGCATTTCCTTCACATGACCCATCAATTTAGACAAGTGTGTCAGGTACGTGTCATTTATTATTATTACATTTTTATCTGGACACTTTGTTTTTGATATTGCAAGTAACTACTTCACTGTACCGTTTACACATTCTGTACCCGGTGCATGTGACAAACTTTTATTTGATATAGTGTGTGTTTACCACATGGCCTCACGTGAATCCTTAAAGAGATGGGTGGGGCTAAGGCTTAAGAGGGTGTGAAAGATGCTGAATGGGTGCAGACAAAGAATAGTTCTACAGTAGGTTTACTGAAACATTCAAAGGCCATTGTCTCAAAAGTGGGGTTACGAGTTTATCAACCTTCAAAGTAGAATTTCTTTCCCATTGTATCTGGAGAAGGCCAGCATCCCAGAGTCGCCTCTTCACTGTTGATGTTGAGACTGGTGTTTTGCGGGTACTATTTAATGAAGCTGCCAGTTGAGGACTTGTGAGGCGTCTGTTTCTCAAACTAGACACTCTAATGTACTTGTCCTCTTGCTCAGTTGTGCACCGGGGCCTCCCACTCCTCTTTCGCCATGTAGCACTCACTTCCGTCATCATGAAGTGATTTGAGAGACTAGTCAAGGATCATATCACCTCCACCCTACCTGACACCCTAGACTCACTCCAATAGGTCCACAAACAACACAATCACACTGCCCTAACCCATCTGGACAAGAGGAATACCTATGTAAGAATGCTGTTCATCGACTACAGCTCAGCATTTAACACCATAGTACCCTCCAAACTTGCCAGACCCGCTGATCCTCAACACTGGGGCCCCACAAGGGTGCGTTCTCAGCCCTCTCCTGTACTCCCTGTTCATGACTGCGTGGCCATGCACGCCTCCAACTCAATCATCAAGTTTGCAGACAACACTAGTGTTAGGCTTGATTACCAACAACGATGAGATGGCCTACAGGGAGGAGGTGAGGGCCCTCGGAGTGTGGTGTCAGGAAAATAACCTCACAATAAATGTCAACAAAACAAAGGAGATGATCGTGGACTTCAGGAAACAGCAGAGGGAGCACCCACCTATCCACATCGACAGGACAGTAGTGGAGAAGGTGGAGAGTTAAGTTCCTTGGCGTACACACCACGGACAAACTGAAATGGTCCCCCCACACAGACAGCGTGGTGAAGGTGGTGCAACAGCACCTCTTCAACCTCAGGAGGCTGAAGAAATTTGTCTTGTCACCAAAAACACTCACAAACTTTTACAGATGCACATTCGAGAGCATCCTGTCAGGCTGTATCACCGCCTGGTACGGCAACTGCTCCGCCCACAACCGTAAGGCTCTCCAGAGGGTAGTGAGGTCTGCACAACACATCAACAGGGTCAAACTACCTGCCCTCCAGGACACCTACACCACCCGATGTCACAGGAAGACCAAAATGATCATCAAGGACAACAACCACCCGAGCCACTGCCTGTTCACCCTGCTATCATCCAGAAGGCGAGGTCAGTACTTGTGCATCAAACCTGGGACCGAGAGACTGAAAAACAACTTCTATCTCAAGGCCATCAGACTGTTAAAAAGCCATCACTAATATTGAGTGGCTGCTGCCAACATAATGACTCAAATCTCTAGCCACTTTAAACAATGCCACTTCATATAATGTTTACATACCCTACATTACTCATCTCATATGTATATACTGTACTCTATACCATCTACTGCATCCTGCCTATGCCGTTCGGCCATCACTCATCCATATATTTATTTGTACATATTCTTATTAATTCCTTTACACTTGTGTGTATAAGGTAGTTGTTGCAAAATTGTTAGATATTACTGCATGGTCAGAACTAGAAGCACAAGCATTTCGCTACACTGGCCTTAATATCTGCTAACCATGTGTGTGACCAATAAAGTTTGATTTGGTTAGAGACAGTTTGCTCTGTTTGGTGAAGGGAGTAGTACACAGCGTTGTACGAAATCTTCAGTTTCTTAGCAATTTCTCACATCGAATAGCCTTTCTTTCTCAGAACAAGAATAGACTGACAAGTTTCAGAAGAAAGGTCTTTGTTTCTGGCCATTTTGAGATGTAATCAAACCCACAAATGCCGATGCTCTAGATACTCAACTAGTCTAAAGAAGGTGAGATGTATTGCTTCTTTAATCAGTACAACAGGTTTCAGCAGTGCTAACATAATTGCAAAATAATATTCTAATGATAAATTAGCCTTTTAAAATTATAAACTTGGATTAGCTAACACAACGTGCCATTGGAACACAGGAATGATGGTTGCTGATAATGGGCCTCTGTACGCCTATGTAGATATTCCATTTAAAAAATCTGCCATTTCCAGCTACAATAGTCATTTACAACATTAACAATGTCTACACTGTATTTCTAGTCAATTTGATGTTATTTTAATGGACAGAAAAAAATGTTTCTTTCAAAAACAAGGAAATGTCTAAGTGACCCCAAACGTTTGAACGGTAGTGTAAATAGAAATAAAGAAATCTCTTACTATTCTCCATGGTTGGTCCTCTTGCTTATTATTTGAAAGTGGAATGAGTCACAGTAACACACCTGAGCCTGCTTACTGCACAACACACTCCACCAATCAGATTGATACACAAGTGTGTAGGTGTGGGTTATAGGGTGCCTACATTTTTCAACATGCATGACTCTTAAAAAGAGCCTGTTGTTTTTGTAGAGACATCACACCCTTACCTAAACAGCACCCTCATCTGAAAAGTAGAAATCAAAGGGAGAGAAACTGGGAATTTAATAACTGCAGTTGAAATAGCTAAGTAAATGGAAGAATACTCTTATTGCAATGTGAATGGCTCTTAAAAGAGTCTTTGGTTGTGCATAGTGTAGTCTATGGTGTTGCCAGGGAACAGCACCATCTTCGAAGAAGTAGGAGGTGAATATCTCCAGCACACAGCTTGACTCTTGTTGCGTTGTTGGACCCCATCCTTTAAACATCGTGCAGCGCAGCAAGCTTCTCTGGCACACGGCAGTGAGCTGCAGATCCCCTCCTGGTCCTCGTGTCCATCCTCATGAAGTTATGTAGAACAAAAAGGTAGCCTTCACACACCTGAATTCCTCCAGGAGGCAGTCCCAAATGGCCCTGGTCACCCAACCTTGCAGTGCCCTACACGTTAACTGTAGGCAATCGTTTTGAAGAAATCTCCAGTTACAAGGCATCTGTTGGAATATGGAAAACAATTGTTAGATATTTACATCACTGGATTAAAAGATGCATGGGCACACATGTTCAATAACACGTGACAAGTGACAATAACAGGATCATATCAAGGATAGTGTCACAAATGAATACATAAATAACACTTGAAGTTTGATGATGAGTTGATCATTTGATTCAGCTGTGCAGTGCTAAGGAAAAAACAAAAATGTGCACCCCTTTGAGTCCCCAGGACTGAGAACCACTGCTCTTCATTGGGACTTCTTCATATGTAGACTGGCTTTCATAGCTCTCTTTATCTGAGGACAGAAAACCTCACAAGAAACAGACTTGATAATAGTCAAATTCACCACACTGAATATTATGTTGCTATTATCTCCATCCTCACTTCTAGGGACAGGAACTACACGAAAGTACCTGCCCTATCTAGCATAGCCTACTGCCTACCGGCAGTTGGGGCTGCTCTCGTTTCACCCTCCTCCATAGCTGTTAGCTAGCTACCTACAACTGCATTTGGAGTTTGTTTTTTTACAGTGATAAATACATCAAGATAGCTAGCTAATATGAAGTTAAAGCTTAAGTCATTAAAACTAGTTTTTCAACCACTCCACAAATTTCTTGTTAACAAACTATAGTTTTGGCAAGTCGGTTAAGACATCTACTTTGTGCATGACAAGTCATTTTTCCAACAATTGTTTACAGATATATTATTTCACTTAAAATTCACTGTGTCACAATTCCAGTGGGTCAGAAGTTTACATACACTAAGTTCACAGTGCCTTTAAACAGCTTGGAAAATTCCAGAAAATGAGGTCATGGCTTTAGAAGCTTCTGATTGGCGAATTGACAACATCTGAGTCAATTGCAGGTGTACCTGTGGATGTATTTCAAGGCCTACTTTCAAACTCAGTGCCTCTTTTCTTGACATCATGGGAAAATCAAAAGAAATCAGCCAAGACCTCAGAAAACTGTAGACCTCCACAGGTCTAGTTCATCCTTGGGAGCAATCTCCAAACACTTGAAGGTACCACGTTCATCTGTACAAACAATAGTACGCAAGTATAAACACCATGGGAACAAGCAGCAGTCATACCACTCAGGAAGGAGACACGTTCTGTCTCCTAGAGATGAACGTACTTTGGTGCAAAAAGTGCAAATAAATCCCAGAACAGCAGCAAAGGACCTTGTGAAGATGCTGGACAAAACAGGTACAAAGGTATCTATATCCACAGTAAAATGAGTCTGCTCCAAAGCAACTGCTCCAAAACCGCCATAAAAAAGCCAGACTACGGTTTGCAACTGCACATGGGGACAAAGATCTTACTTTCCTCTGGTCAAAAATAGAACTGTTTGGCCATAATGACCATCGTTATGTTTGGAGGAGTAAGTGGGATGCTTGCAAGCCGAAGAACACCATCCCAACTGTGAAGCACGGGGGTGGCAGCATCATGTTCTGGGGGTGCTTTGCTGCAGGAGGGCCTGGTGCACTTCACAAAATAGATGGCATCATTTAGGCAGGAAAATTATGTGGATGTATTGACACAACATCTCAAGATAAAGCTTGGTGGCAAATGCGTCTTCCAAATGGACAATGATCCCAAAGAATGCTTCCAAAGTTGTGGCAAAATGGCTTAAGGATGAAGTCAAGGTATTGGATTGGCCATCACAAAGCCCTGACCTCAATCTTATAGAACATTTGTGGACAAAACTGAAAAAGTGTGTGCGAGCAACGAGGCCTACAAACCTGACTCAGTTACACCAGGTCTGTCAGGAGGAATGGGCCAAAATTCACCCAACTTATTGTGGGAAGCTTGTGGAAGGCTACATGAAACATTTGACCTAAGTTAAACAATTTAAAAGGCAGTGCTACCAAATACTAATTGAGTGCATGTAAACTTCTGAACCACTGGGAATGTGATGAAATAAATAAAAGCTGAAATAAATAATTATCTCTACTATTATTCTGACATATCACATTATTAAAATGAAGTGGTGATCCTAACTAACCTAAGACTGGGAATTTTTACTAGGATTAAATGTCAGGAATTGTGATTTTAAATGTAAAATGTATTTGGCTAAGGTGTATGTAAACTTCCTACTTCAACTGTAGGTATATTGTGATATTTCATTCACTTAACTAGCTATACAGTCTGTGAAGTTGGCTAGATAGCTAGCCAACTTCACAACTAGCTAGCTCATTTGAGTTAGCATGCACTGTAGCTAGTTAGCTAATAATACATCGTTTGTTTTAACATTTTTGAAAATTATTTACTGACTTGAATAGGTTCACCCAGCCATGTGAATGATTAGAAACAGTTGTTTGTCACCAGCGCGGTTTCGAGCATATTACTATTTATCTGTGAATAAATTCATGACATGGAAAATGGATTACACTAATTACCCATTTAATAACTTGACCTTCATACAAACTTGCTATGCTGAATTCTTTACGCACAATCGAAAAGCTGCTATATGCTGCCAGCACGCCCACAAGCGAGACACTCTGTGCGGCCCGCGGCGATGTACACAAACCCTAACCCATCCAGTATAGTAGGGGGCGGTATATGCGCCTTAGTTGTGATCCGCCAATACAAATTTAAAGAAGAAGCAGTTCAGTCCACGTTCGGGATGGTACTCATAAAGGAATAGTGAGTACTTTATGCACGCGAATTATATTTATATCATAGCGTCCATCACGACTCTTAATCGTTATCACAATATATAAAAAGTGTTATTTAATGCATAACATAGCTAATGCAAGGAGGAATTTGAAGCAGTGATTTGGTTCGAGGTAACGTAAGCGGTTGGCTAGCTACTACGGTAGCCACCCAGCTTCAGCTAGTTAGTAAAGCTATGTCAATGTTTGTGTTCGATAATACTGGCTGTCTATTAGACTAGCTAATGTAAATCGCAATTGTGGGACATACATAGCTAGATATCACTACAATATGGCACTCCTTGAGCCGATGACAGGTTTTCAGAAATGTTGAATGATCGGAGATAGCTAGCTGACGTTACTTGGTGTAGAAATATAGCTAACGTTATCTAGCCACTGATTCTAGATAGCTAACGGGATAGCGGCTCTACGGATAGCCAATTTCGAACCTGTCCTTGGTTCGTAGCAAGCTAGCGGTGATGCTAACGTGTGGAATGTAATCTACTATAGCACGAGCTGATGATACCATACAATGGTCCGCATATCCGACTTCACTCAACATAGTGGATTTGAGTAAACTCTGTTAATGTTAACACTAACTACTTATCCAATTGTATTGACTTGTATGTCCGTTTTCTTTATCCTCCATCTCTTGATAGCCAAGTGCTGTTGCCCTGTTCAGTTGAAGAGGTAAGAGCATGGTTTCAATATTTTGTTTAGCCAAACACATACACTGAACAAAAATATAAACGCACCATGTGACGTGTTGGGTGCATGTTTCATGAGCTGGAATAAGATCCCAAAATGTTAAAATGGGTACAAAAAGTTATCGCAAATTTTGTGCACACATTTGTTTAGATCCCTGTTAGTGAGCATTTCAACTTTGCCAAGATAATCCATTCACCTGACACAGGTGTGGCATAGCAAGAATGCGATTAAACAGCATGATAATTATACAGGTGCATCTTGTGCTGGGGACAATAAAAAGCCTCTGAAATATGCAGTTTTGTCACACAACACAAGGCCACAGATGTTTTGAGGGAGCAAGTATTTGGCATGCTGACTGCACGAATGTCCAACGGAGCTGTTGCCAAAGAATTTAAAGTTAATTTCTCTACCACAAGCTGCCTCCAATGTTTTAGAGAATTTGTCAGTACGTCCAACTGGCCTCACAACCACAGACCACGTGTAACCATGCCATCCCAGGACCTCCACATCCATCTTCTTCACCTGCGGGGTCGTCTGAGACCAGCCACCTGGATAGCTGATGAAACTGAGTTTTCACAACCAAAGAATTTTATGCACAGACTGTCAGAAAACGTCTCAGGGAATCTCATCTGCATGCTCATCATAATCTACTTCAGTGGGCAAATGCTCACTTTTGAAGGCCACTGGCATGCTGGAGAAGTGTGCTCTTCATGGATGAATCCCGGTTTCAACTGTACTGGGCAGATGACATGGTGTGGGCAAGTGATTTACTAATGTCAACGTTGTGAACAGAGTGCCCCATGGTGGCGGTGGGGTTATGGTATGGGCAGGCATAAGCTACGGACAATGAACACAATGGCAATTTGAATGCACAGACACTGTGATGAGATCTTTAGGGCCATTGTCATGCTATTCATCCACCACAATCGTCTTAATGTTTCAACATGATAATACAGAGCCCAATGTTGCAAGGATCTCTACACGTCACACTTTTGAGCACGTTTGGGATGCTCTGGTTTGACGTGTACGACAGAGTGTTCCGGTTCCTGCCAATATCCAGCATCTTCGCACAGCCATTGAAGAGTGGAAGAACTTTCCACAGGCCACAAACAACAGCCTGATGAACTCTATGGCCTCTATTTTAACAAACCTAATGCAGTGGTAAATCTAAGCGGTAGCGCTGTAGGTTTAGGGGGGGTGGTCAAATAGTTTTGCTATTTTCACCACCACAGTTCTTGGCGCAGTTGCGCAAATGACCAAGATGGCGCCGACATAGGGCCACCTCGCTTCTAGTCCTTAGGAAACTATGCTTAGATTACTTGTTAGATATTGCTGCACTGTCGGAACTAGCACAAGCACAAGCATTAAGTTGCACTCGCTGTAACATCTGCTAATCATGTGTATGTGACCAATACGATTTTATTTGAAAGGGCTGGGTTTTGATGAATAAACCAGTTTTGGGTGTGTTGAGGCTTACCCCTCACTCGCCAATCAGAACATTCTCCTTGGCTAAATATGTGACCCAATTCAGGAAACTAGGCATATGTCGCAAGTCACGACTTCACAGGAGAGCCGTTTGAATGTAAAATGTGTTTTTTTGTTGTCAGAAATGCCTAATTGAACATGTGAACTTTCACGTGGCTAAATAACAAACTTGCATGCCATCTGTAAATACAAATCAAATTGTTAAATTACGAGCCTTGTTGGTTAAGCAACAGAAAAAGGCGGGAACCTTACCAATAGCCATGATTGGCTGAGAAGTCGCTGGACATGCTGAGAGATGATTTTGGATTGGTCTGCCATTTAGAAGGCTTCTGTCTATTTGTGTTTGTCAGTCTGTGTTGGTAATCCTATCGAATGTGGCTTAGAATTTTTTTTGGAGTGGAACTGTTGCTCTCCACTTTTTGGAGGATCACGTTTTGAAATCAGTGGAATTAGTATAATAGCTAAAGAGATGGAGAGAACACCTGTCTCCGGATTACATCTTCAACCTAAGTGCAACCGTGGTATGGCATTCATGACAGGGAGACGCATCCGTCATGCATGATGATGTATACAGGTAAGATAGTCTAGCATTAGCTAGCTACATTTTCAGATATTACTTTTCTAATTTTGACAGTGGTTTAATTTCAAGTTAGTGTACTGTTAGCTAGCTAATGAGAGCCTAATGTTAGCTAGCTAACATTGAACCAGCTTGGTTAGTATCCAGCACTGTGGCATTTTTGGCACTGTTCATTGTTGTTTAATTAGCTAACGTTAGCTGACTGGTTTGTTAGCGAAAGTTACGTGACGTGTGTACAAAACCCAACCCATTAAATATGGCCAGTGTCAGTAAACGTCTGCAAAAAGCGTAATGAAATTGTTGCCAGCAGGGCTGGTTAGGCTATTTTCATGTTATCCAATCATCAGCCAGAGCGTGAAGTGTGCGCTCCACTAGCGAAATGAGATGGTTGGGGCTAAAGCTTAAGAGCGTGTGAACGATGCTGAATGAGTGTAGACAAAGAGCTCTTCACAAGATACAAAACATTCAAAGGCCATTTTCTCAAAAGTTAAGTTTACAAGTTGAGAAGTTTTATAACTTTGGAAATCGGTCTTCCAAATGGACAATGACCCCAAGCATACTTCCCAAATGGCTTAAGGACAACAAAGTTAAGGTATTGGAGTGGCAGAACTGAAAAAGTGTGTGCGAGCAAGGAGGTCTACAAACCTGACTCAGTTACACCAGCTATGTCAGGAGGAATGGGACAATTCACCCAACTTATTGTGGGAAGCTTGTGGAAGGCTACATGAAACGTTTGACCCAAGTTAATCAATTTAAAGGCAATGCTACCAAATACTAAGTGAGTGTATGTACATTTCTGACCTAACCCACTGGGAATGTGATGAAAGAAGAAAAAGCTGAAATAAATCATTCTTTTCACTTTCTTAAAATAAGGTGGTGATCCTAAAACAGGGAATTTTTACTGGGAATGTCGGGAATTGTGAAAAAAGGAGTTTAAATATATTTGTCTCAGGTGTATGTAAACCTCCGACTTCAGCTGTAGTTCTAATTGCATTGCTTCAATATGGACATACATTGTTAAATAGGCTATGGCATTTTCACTGATTTCGGGTCTAGGCCTTCTGTTAATTGCAGTCTGGACATGGACATGCCAAATGTAGTCAATAAGCATGATTTAAATTCAATAGGCTATTGATAAAGACTATAATTCGAATGAAAACTAAATTACATGTTTTTAAATAGGATATGTCTAAATACATTTACAGACGCTGTACTTTCTCCCTTTTTCACAGTAGCAGGATAAAGATCCAATATAAAGGGGACTTGTCCACTCACTGTTGTACTACTTGCAAATGTAATGTTTATAAACATTATGGACCCATCTTACCGATTTTTAATATTTGCACTCCAGAAATAGCAGATGAAATTGCATTGCATCGAGCCATGTAGTAGCCTACTTTATCACAATAAACCCATGGATGGTGAATATTCGTAATAATGTTTTTAAACCAACAACACTTTCTAATTAGGATCGGGTCAGAAGCAATTTATGATATCATGCTTATCTCCTTCCATGGCATGTGTGCACATGTTGGCCTAAATGTCTTTATGCATTACATCCGCACGTACAAACTAGCTCCTGTCAATTGTATCATTGCCTATGAGGTTTGAATAGTTTGGAGGAGTGTGCGTGTCTTTGGTAATCGGACGAGGGGCCCTCTTTGAAAATGGGGATGGAAAGCCTACTCAAACATGCTAAATATTTCAAAGCACGCTCAGTAAAACTCATTTATTCATAGGCTAGTTGGCTAATGGCCGGGATAAAACGACACCTATATGATGCTGCTAAACCAAGGGGAGGGGAGGCAATACTTGGTTCTTAATTAAATAAAATGGGGGGGGGGGGGATCCAATAGTTTCTAAATATGAGCTTCACCTGCATAAAATTCACTAATAATGGAACACTACTACTGCACTGTTGGAGCTAGGGACACAAACATTTCGCTGCACCCGCAATAACTTTGCTAAATATTTTTATGAGAACAATACATTTGATTTGAATTTGATCTCCAATGGGCACTCGCTGTGCGTCACGGCTGGATAAGCTGCACTTCTGCTCTCAAAATCCATGCCGTCATCAACTGCATTACTGCTAAGACCTGCTTTTTGTGAGTCTTAACTTCCCATTAGTGCTGCATGAAATTGTCACTTTTGCTCATGTTTTTAAGGACACATCTCAAATATTGCCCCCTCACACGACAGTGCAAGTGAGCTGTTGTTAGACCGGTAAATGCCAGTGGGGCATTTACATTAGGGCTGAAAAATGCCAGAATGCCAGTTTTTACATAATGAAATTGCAAACTAATGTGCCTATGGCAGCCAAAAATAGAGCCCTAAGCGAAGGAGATTTTACAAATCTTTACAAATCTCTATTTTACAAATCTTTCATTGAGAGTATTTGAAATGTTTGTATTGTTTGTTGGTTTGGCAATGCCACTGTCAGCCAGATAAATATGCTGAGAAGGATTATCACCACAGCAAGCAAGGTACTTGGAGTCACACAGACAGGCCTGGATGAGATCTTTAAGGTCAGGGCTCTCTGCAAGGCTCACAAAATCATTTTAGACCCAAGCCACCCCCTGTACCCGGACTTTGAACTACTCCGCTCTGGGCGCAGGTATAGGGCACCCCTCAGCAGAAAAAAACATAACTAGGCAATCATTTGTGCCAGGTGTGATATCACTCCTAAATAGCTCGGACTAATGTTCCCATCAACTCAGTAAGGCCAGCAGGCTCGTCTTTTACATTCTTTTTTTGTTTTATTGGTATGTAACTGTTATGAAAGTTGTATTGTCAGTTTTGTTTTGTATTTAAACGGCACTTTAAACGTGTACATGACACTTCAATAAAAAAAAATAGGGTAAGGTGATGTTGCGCTGCATGAAGCAAATGCTGGTCATACCAGATACTGACTCGTTTTCAGATCCACACCCCTACCTTTTTGTTAAGGTATCTGTGACCAACTGATGCATATCTGTATTCCCAGTCATGTGAAATCCATAGATTATGGCTTAATGAATGTATTTCAGTTAACTGATCTCCTTATATGAACTCTAACTCAGTAAGATCTTTGAAATTGTTGTTTTTGTTCAGTGTATTTCAGCATCTACCACATCGAATACCAACTACCGTGTCTTTATTTCTCATGCTGTAAACTGATTAAGCTGGTGGGAGGCCTGGCTACATTAGCTACACATGCATACTTATGTAACGTCTTCACTCATTTACAGTACCAGGTCGGCCAGCTGTTCTCTGTTGCTGAGGCTAGCAAGAATAACACTGGAGGAGGAGAGGGTATTGAAGTGCTTCGAAATGAACCATATGAAAAGGATGGAGAGAAAGGCCAATACACGCACAAGATCTACCACATACACAGGTGAGTACTTCTGGAAAAATACATCTGGTGGATCTGGCCTATACATTTGCTGTCCTTTTTTTATATTGCATGCAATGAGCCTACTTCACTATTAGCCTACTTCAAAGTGTAAAAACAGCTGCGAGATGCGTTCTGCTAGGGAGGTAAATACAATCTCTTAACATTTTCCTATTAAGTGAGCAAGAAAACATTAGGCTAACCTATGCATTTTTACAATGAGATCAGATGGAGTGAAACAGTTCAGTTTTGGCATTGTACAATGATCATCTAAGCTAGCAGCGTCATTTACAAAATACATTTGTTTGGAAGTAGTTGACGTTACAGACTAGTGAAATAGGGTGTTGGAATTGAACATTTTAGAATTTTTAAGATGAATTAGGTTTCAATACACTACATGTGAACGTTTTCTAATAAATGGTTAAACTTGCCCACTCCAATATCTCTAGCCAACATTTCACAGATTGGAAGTTGAAAGTGTACATGATGAGAGTATGGTTAAGGGGATATATAATAAAGTGGTAACCACCATATCATGTTTCAAACAATCTCATAGACAGAGCCCCACCCTTACTGCTTATTGGAAATGACCAAGCTCTGTAATTTATTCAGCTTTTCTTCGCTGGTAGGCCAACACAACAAAGCACCACATGACTCTAAATTTACTTTGCTAATTCCATTAAAATATATAGATCACAATTTCCACTGCATCATGCACATTATATGCAGGTAACTGCCAAAGTAAAGGAAACGCCAACAAAAAGTGTCTTAATAGGGCATTTGGCCACCACGAGCCGACAGAACAGCTTCATTGCCTCTTGGCATAGATTCTACAAGTGTCTGGAACTCTATAGGAGGGATGCAACACCATTATTCCTGGAGAAATTCCACCTTTTGGTGGTGGTGGAAAACTCTATCGCAGGCTAAAAGTTAAATTGGGTTAGGATCTGGTGACTGACACACACCCTTTAAACCCTCTATACTCCTTTGAGAACCCTCTTTTAAAGTCACAGCTCTCTTCTAGCCATGGTTGCCAAAAATAATGGGCAACTGGGTGTTTTAATACCTGACTCTAATCATAATGAGATGTTAATTGTTTAATTGACTCAGGAACCACACCTGTGTGGAAGCACCTGCTTTCAATATACTTTTGTATCCCTCATAATAAAGGAAACACTAATCTGTATATCACGTGGCTTAACATCATCCATGTGATTATTAGGCCTACTCTTAATTCTATCCAACCATGTCAAGTCCCGGGTATATGTTTTCTAATTTTATAAAAATAAATGGGCTCTACTAAGCGCCGGGTTAAAGTGTAAGTACACATTCACACATTTTACCTGTCAAAATGCAAATCTGTAGCCAGAGAGAAATGATCACTTCCCCCCCTTTAGTAACAGTTGCAGTGTATTGAACACAACCTATTATGAGAAGCTTTTTTTTTGTCAACTTGTAGACTGAGAGAACCACATCATTAAGGGGTGAGCTGGGCTTTCCACACCTCAAACTGTGATAAACGCTTGTCCCCAATACATGCTTTGCAGTTCAAGTAAGTTTTGGGGTACAAGAGGACTTTGCATAAAAATGGTTTGCTGGAAATCCCAATACAGAACAAACCATTGTCACTGGAAAATGGCTTCAGTCAGAGGGTAACTAGCTAGTTGAGTATGTAGAACTTTCAATTACTTTTACTATTAGTGACCTTTTCAAGAAAAAATAGTTACTGATTGTTTTGATTCTTTCTACCTGTGTTGAAAGTATAAGAACCCTACTTGGAGGACATTTTGTGTTAAAACAATAACTCATAACTGTTTTTGTTGCATGATTGAATCAATTCTATCCTCTCACTCTTACAGCAAGGTACCCAGTTTCATCCAGATGTTTGCTCCAGAGGGAGCCCTTGTCTTCCACGAGAAAGCTTGGAATGCCTACCCCTATTGTCGCACCAGTGAGTGTTCAGGGCTGTGTGTGTGTGTGTGTGTGTGTGTGTGTGTGTGTGTGTGAGAGGGGTTTGATTGAGTTTCCTGCTCAAGTGAATAACATTCATAGTATCTGGTTTTCTGTTTCTGTGGTCACAATTTCTTCTCGAAAAAAGCAGTAATCTATAGGTTTGTCCTGTCATGATAATGTACCCATAAAACATTGTGATACAGGATGGTAATCGTAACCCAAAAATGTGTGAAAAACAAACTGCTTTAACAAAAGTTTTGCTATAGCTCAAAATCGAATGCGCCAACTGGACGAATCATGACTAAGCATAATGTTTTTGAATGCCTGGGCAAAGGGTAAGTGCAGGCAGATATGTTCTAATATTCCTTATGGTGGAGCTTCAGTGTGGAACAGGTGTGTATGTTGGAGTCCTGTACTGGTCAGTGTTTTGGACTTGCGCCTGTTCCACGCCGGCCACATCAATTCCGAGCCCGATACCACACATCGGGACAGATTTTTTTATTTGCAACCTTACACATATACAGTGGGGCAAAAAAGTATTTAGTCAGCCACCAATTGTGCAAGTTCTCCCACTTAAAAAGATGAGAGAGGCCTTTAATCTTCATCATAGGTACACTTCAACTATGACAGACAAAAGGAGAAAAAAAATCCAGAAAATCACATTGTAGGATTTTTTATGAATTTATTTGCAAATTATGGTGGAAAATAAGTATTTGGTCACCTACAAACAAGCAAGATTTCTGGCTCTCACAGACCTGTAACTTCTTCTTTAAGAGGCTCCTCTGTCCTCCAATCGTTACCTGTATTAATGGCACCTGTTTGAACTTGTTATCAGTATAAAAGACACCTGTCCACAACCTCAAACAGTCACACTCCAGACTGAAGACTGAATCTACAATAGGTAAGCAGCTTGGTTTGAAGAAATCAACTGTGGGAGCAATTGTTAGGAAATGGAAGACATACAAGACCACTGATAATCTCCCTCGATCTGGGTCTCCACGCAAGATCTCACCCCGTGGGGTCAAAATGATCACAAGAACAGTGAGCAATAATCCCAGAACCACATGGGGGGACCTAGTGAATGACCTGCAAAGAGCTGGGACCAAAGTAACAAAGCCTACATCAGTAACACACTACGCCGCCAGGGACTCAAATCCTGCAGTGCTCGATGTGTCCCCCTGCTTAAGCCAGTACATGTTCAGGCCCGTCTGAAGTTTGCTAGAGAGCATTTGGATGTTCCAGAAGAAGATTGGGAGAATGTCATATGGTCAGATGAAACCAAAATATAACTTTTTGGTAAAAACTCAACTCGTTGTGTTTGGAGGACAAAGAATGCTGAGTTGCATCCAAAGAACGCCATATCTACTGTGAAGCATGGGGGTGGAAACATCATGCTTTAGGGCTGTTTTTCTGCAAAGGGACCAGGACGACTGATCCGTGTAAAGGAAGGAAAGAATGAATGGGGCCATGAATCGGGAGATTTTAAGTGAAAACCTCCTTCCATCAGCAAGGGCATTGAAGATGAAATGTGGCTGGGTCTTTCAGCATGGCAGTGATCCCAAACACACCGCCCGGGCAATGAAGGAGTGGCTTCGTAAGAAGCATTTCAAGGTCCTGGAGTGGCCTAGCCAGTCTCCAGATCTCAACCCCATAGAAAATCTTTGTAGGGAGTTGAAAGTCCGTGTTGCCCAGCAACAGCCCCAAAACATCACTGCTCTAGAGGAGATCTGCATGGCGGAATGGGCCAAAATACCAGCAACAGTGTGTGAAAACCTTGTGATGACTTACAGAAAACCTTTGCCCTCTGTCATTGCCAACAAAGGGTATATAACACAATATTGAGATGAACTTTTGTTATTGACCAAATACTTATTTTCCGCCAAAATTTACAAATACATTCATTAAAAATCCTACAATGTGATTTTCTGGATTTTTTTTTCCCTTCTCATTTTGTCTGTCATAGTTGAAGTGTACCTATGATGAAGATTACAGGCCTCTCATGTTTTTAAGTGGGAGTTCTTGCACAATTGGTGGCTGACTAAATACTTTTTTACCCCACTGTAATTATTATGAGAGCTGGTCCGTTACCCGTCATATAACATCAATTTGTTTAATTGTTTATATGACTCCAGAGTAGTAGGATTTATTATAATAATAATTATTACTACTATTCTTCTTTCTTGCTTGAATAAACTTGTCTGCCTGTCTATTAAACATTTGCATAAAAGGAAACCATGCCATGAATTAAGAAATATTTTCATAATGTGATGTATCACTCAAATCACTTTGAGAAAAATAGCTTTCTAATTAGCCTTCTTACCTAATGAAAGCCTATAATATAACAAAACAATAGGCCTACCCTTACATTCAATATGGTTATCAAATTGTTTAGGCTTAATTCAAACTGAATTCAAACTAAAACACTTTAGTAGACTACTCAAAATTTTACCAGATGAACCGGTTTACACTGGTCTAATGAACGAAAGCCTGAATGAATGTAATAATTAACTTAATTATCAAAACGAATAGGCCTACCTGCTTGCACTTTGTGCAGGCTGTCTCCATCTACCGCGTTGTTGTCCTTCCTGGGGATTTCACTTGCGCAGCACCTGTTTCCACAATGATGTTGTAGCCTAAATTCCCTTATAACCTTTTTATTTCTCTGGTTCTGCCTCTGTTAGTAATTTCCCTGTGAGCTAGGCTATTCAGGGAAAGTAAACTTGGCAATGTGTCATATTCTCATTTGTGGCGAGGAACCATAAGCTCTCTGCGTGGACAAAATAGAAAGTTTTAGCATCACATAAATAAGGGACAGTTCCCGGCTCCACACAAACTTAATGCGTGTGTGGCTGATAGCCTTATGTCTGCCTTGCCGCTCACAGACAGGAAGTACATCAAGCTCCTGGGTTTTTAAGGCTCATTATCTTGATTTAAAATGTTTTCGGCCCGCAATTTAATTGCTCTGAACCGCGAACTGACCCACGGTTTTAATCGGAATGGCCGATTTTTGAATTAGGGCCGATTTCAAGTTTTCATAACAATCGGAAATCTGTATTTTTGGATACCGATTTGGCTGATAAAAAAAAAATATATATATATATATATATATACACGTGTGTGTGTGTGTGTGTGTGTATAGATGTTTTTTACACCTTTATTTAACAAGGCAAGTAAGTTAAGGACGCATTCTTATTTTCAATGTCTGCCTAGGAACGGTGGGTTTAACTGCCTTTTTCGGGGGCAGAACGACAGATTGTTACCTTGTCAGCTCGGGAATTCAATCTTGCAACCTTACAGTGAACTAGTCCAACGCTCTAACCACCTGCCTTTCATTGCACTCCACGAGGAGCCTGCCTGTTACGCGAATACAGTAAGCCAAGGTAAATTGCTAGCTAGCGTTAAATGTAGCTCATAAAAATCAATCATAATCACTAGTTAACTACACATCGTTGATATTACTAGTTTATCTAGCATGTCCTGCGTTGCATATAATCAATGCGGTGTGTATCGTTGCTCTGTGTACCATAAACATCAATACACAGAAGTATATATTTTTAAACCTGCATATTTAGCTAAAAGAAATCCAGGTTAGCAGGCACTATTAACCAGGTGAAATTGTGTCACTTCTCTTGCGTTCATTGCACGCAGAGTCAGTGTATATGCAACAGTTTGGGCCGCCTAATTAGCCAGAATTTTAAGTAATTATGACCTAACATTGAAGGTTGTGCAATGTAACAGCAATATTTAGACTTATGGATGCCACCCGTTAGATAAATACGGAATGGTTCTGTATTTCACTGAAAGAATAAACGTTATGTTTTCGAGATTATAGTTTCCGGATTCGACCATATTAATGACGTACGGCTCGTATTTCTGTGTGTTATCATGTTATAATTAAGTCTATGATTTGATAGAGCATTCTGAGCGATGGTAGGCACCAGCAGGCTCGTAAGCATTCATTCAAACAACACTTTCCTGCGTTTGCCAGCAGCTGTTTATGACTTCAAGCCTATCAACTCCCGAGATTAGGCTGGTGTAACCAATGTGAAATGGCTAGCTAGTTAGCGGGGTGCGCGCTAATAGCGTTTCAAACGTCACTCGCTCTGAGACTTGGAGTGGTTGTTCCCCTTGCCTTGCAAGGGCCACGTCTTTTGTGGAGCGATGAGTAATGCTGCTTTGAGGGTGGCTGTTGTCTTTGTGTTCCCGGTTCGAGCCCAGGTAGGAGCGAGGAGAGGGACGGAAGCTATACCGTTACACTGGCAATACTAAAGTGCCTATAAGAACATCCAATAGTCAAAGGTTAATGAAATACAAATGGTATAGAGAGAAATAGTCCTATAATTCCTATAACTACAACCTAAGACTTCTTACCTGGGAATATTGAAGACTCATGTTAAAAGGAACCACCAGCTTTCATATGTTCTCATGTTCTGAGCAAGGAACTGAAACGTTAGCTTTCTTACATGGCACATATTGCACTTTTACTTTGTTTTTGCAGTATTTAAACCAAATTGATCATGTTTCATTATTTATTTGGGGCTAAATTGATTTTATTGATGTATTAAAATAAGTGTTTATTCATTATTGTTGTAATTGTCATTATTATAAATAAATCAAATGTGTCCGATTAATCGGTATCGGCTTTTTTTGGTCCTCCAATAATCGGTATCGGCGTTGAAAAATCATTATCGGTCGACCTCTACATTCTTTTTTTTTTTGCTGTTCACCCATGGGGAACCGTGGGTATACGACCCGATGCAGGACTTAAGTGTCTATGTGGGACACACATGATGGAGCAGTGACAGAACTGATGAGGAACGGTCTGTAATGAGTTAGCTTATACAGTGCCTTCAGAAAGTGTTCACACACCTCAACTTTTTGTTGTTATAGCCTGTATTTAAAAGTGATTGTCACTGACCTACACACAATACCCCATAATGTATAAGTGGAATTTTAAAAAACAAATTAATTAAATGAAAAGCTGAAATGTCATGTGTCAAGTATCCACCACCTTTGTTATGGCAAGCATAAATAAGTTCAGGAGTAAAAATGTGCTTAACAAGTCCCATAATAAGTGGCATGGACTCACTCTGTGTGCAATAATAGTGTTTAACATGATTTTTGAATTACTACCTACATACTATTATCTTAATTCAGCAAAAAAAGAAACATCCTTTCACCGTCACCTTATTTTCAGCAAACTTAACATGTGTAAATATTTGTATGAACATAAGTTTCAACAGCTGAGACATAAACTGAACAAGTTCCACAGACATGTGACTAACAGAAATGGAATAATATGGCCCTGAACATAGGTGGAAGGGGTCAAAATCAAAAGTAAGTCAGTATCTGGTGTGGCCACCAGCTGCATTGAGTACTACACTGCATCTCCTCCTCATGGACTGCACCAGATTTTCCAGTTCTTGCTGTGAAATGTTTCCCCACTCTTCTACCAAGGCACCTGCAAGTTCCTTGACATTTCTGGGGGAAATGGCCCTAGCCCTCACCCTCTGATCCAACAGGTCCCAGACGTGCTCAACGGGATTGAGATCCGGGCTCATCGCTGGCCACTGGAGAACACTTACATTCCTGTCTTGCAGGAAATCCAGCACAGAATGAACAGTATGGCTGGTGGCATTGTCATGCTGCAGGGTCATGTCAGGATGAGCCTGCAGGAAGGGTACCACATTAGGGAGGAGGATGTCTTCCCTGTAACGCACAGCGTTGAGATTGCCACAAGCTCTGTCCGATGAGGCTGACACCGCCCCAGACCATGATGGACTCTCCAAATCGATCCCTCTCCAGAGTACAGGCCTTGGTGTAACGCTCATTCCTTCGGCGATAAACGCCAATCCGACCATCACCCCTGGTGAGACAATACCGCGATTTGTCAGTGAACAGCACTTTTTGCCAGTCCTGTCTGGTCCAGCAACTGTGGGTTTGTGCCCATAGGAGACGTCTGGTGAGGACCTGCCTTACAACAGGCCTACAAGCCCTCATTCCAGCCTCTCTCAGCCTATTGCGGACAGTTTGAGCACTGATGGAGGGATTGTGCGTTCCTGGTGTAACTAAGGCAGTTGTTGTTGCCATCCTGTACCTGTCCCGCAGGTGTGATATTCGGATCTATCTATCCTGTGCACGTGTTGTTACACAGGGTCTGCCACTGCGAGGAGGATCAGCTGTCCGTCCTGTCTCCCTGTAGTGCTGTCTTAGGCTTCTCACAGTACGGACATTGCAATTTATTGTTCTGGCCACATCTGCAGTCCTCATGCCTGTTTGCAGTATGCCTAAGGCATGTTCACGCAGGTGAGCAGGGACCCTGGGCATCTTTCTTTTGATGTTTTTCAGAGTCCGTAGAAGGGCCTCTTTTTAATGTCCTAAATTTTCATAACTGTGACCTTAATTGTCTACTGTCTGTAAGCTGTTAGTGTCTTGACTGTTGTTCATGGTTCTTTGAACAAGCATGGGAAGCACGGTGTTTAAACCCTTTACTATGAAGATCTGTGAAGTTATTTGGATTTTTACGAATCCTTTGAAAGACAGGGTCCTAAAAATGTGACGTTTCTTTTTTTGCTGAGTTTAGATCCCGCTATAAACCTCAATCCCAAATAAATGGGAGGGATGGGCACGATCCAATCTCACTTGATTTTTAGAAGCACAGCACTATCGTAAGAATATGTGCACCAACTTTGGTGTATCTAGCTTTAAAAATAACTTGTATTTGATTTATACCTTGGATTTGTATGTGTGGCTAATTCTACTGTCGTGTTAAAGTTTTAGTAGGAACATCCTTAATGTTCTATTATCACGTATCTTCCTACTTCTTTTCTCTTTTTCCCCTCTACCCTGTTCGTCTTGCTCTAAATCTGGGATTATGCAGTTGTGACCGTAAGTGTTTTTCATTTATATTACCTTATTTTTGTTTACAGTGTGCGTGTATACATTATGCAGACATTTGTACTTATTTTTCTTTTCGCAGAATGAATACATGAAGGATGACTTTTTCATTAAGATTGAGACCTGGCACAAACTAGACATGGGGACCACAGAAAATGTGAGAATTTTTTTCAAGTAATTATTACACTAATGCAGACTTAACACGGTATTGGGATTGGGCAATAATAAAACTAAATATAATTCTTAAATTCAGAATCTTCTCAATTTGTAATGCCTTTACCAATATATTCTGCATGAATTTATGCAGAGATAATAAACTCTGTTGTATTTATGAAGGTATATGTGATGTCACTTTTTTTCCTATTCTGTTATTACACCAGTGGAAACGTGTTAACAGTATAAGTCCCCCTCACTTTCTCTTTGAAGCCCCATGGTCTTTCCCCAGAGGAATGGGAAGAGGCTGAGGTTGTTCCAATTGACATCGCTGACCGATCACAAGTTGATGATGTGGTAAGTTCCTTTTAGAGACTCCCTCTAGAGAAAATGAATTATTTGTGTTTAAAATGGATTTCTAAAACCATAATGTCCTGTTGCTGATTTGTAACTTCAAGAAATTAAATGCATTCCTTAATTGTTGAAAATTACATAATGAGGCTAGGACCACTCTTACCCCAAAAACATCAAACCTCTTGTTCTGTTTGTTTTTGATGTCATGATTTTGTAAATGAACAATGTATAGCTGCAGGGATCTTCAACCTGGCAGCTGCTGTCAAATGTATAAAATATTTACATTGAATATGTCGCTCTTTTTTATGAAAACCTGACAACCCATCCACATTCAAAGCCATTCTTCTTGTACCTGTAAAGATGAGACAAATGTAAAAGTTTAAGTATCATTAAAAAAATGTATGTCATTTTCATTTAGGCTAAAGTGGGATGAAGATAATCACCCAACATTGAAGAGGTGGTTCCAAACTTAACAGTAAACAGTTGTTTTACATCCCTAGTTGATGGAAGTGGAAACTGAGTTTGGGCAGCACAATTAAACTGGAATAATGTCTGATTTGAACTCCAGCAGAGGTGCAATATTCATGTGTCAGGGCCACTTTGTCTTACCATTTGAGTGCATAGTAGCAAACTTGGCTGTAACAGTTGCTTTTTTTCCCAGGGTTATCACGACTAAACGGCCTTCGACGGCCTTGTCAGCCTTGTCCTCTTGAATTCAAACAAAGTTTTCAAAGGGGTTCAGGGCCAGCGCCATAACGAATCATTTGGATGGGCCTTTGATTTACATTGGCGGGTGCATTTTCTTCCCTCGGCCTTGTTTTTAAAAAAAATAATAAGTGTTTATAGTAGATATGGAATTTAAAAATGTACTGTAAAAATGTATTACCTTTTTAATGTTGCATGAACTCAGCCAGTCATGATGTTTTCATCTGATTGTCAAACAAATCACTTAAAAAAATTGGGTTACATTTGCTTTTCTATTTATTAGGGATTCCCGTTAGCTCCTGCAAAGGCAGCAGCTACTCTTCCTGGGGTCCAAACACATTAAGGCACTTACATTACACATTAAGCAAAAAATAAAATGGTACATCATATAGCATTATTACTCCACTACATATCTATAATACAAAATGTATAATACAACAATATTACAATTTACGTATGTCTGTATAGTGCATGTGCTAGCGCCTGTGTGTGTGTGTGTCTCTTCACAGTCCCTGTTGTTCCATAAGAGGTTTAAAAAATAATAATCTGATTCTACTGCTTGCATCAATTTACCTGATGTGGATTAGAGTTCCATGTAGTCATGGCTCTATGTAGTACTGTGCGCCTCCCATAGTCTGTTCTTGGATTGTGAAGAGACCTCTGGTGGCATATCTTGTGGGGTATGCATGGGTGTCCTAACTGTGCTAGTATTTTAAACAGACACCTCGGTTCATTCAGCTTGTCAACACTTCATATAAAAACAAGTAGTGATGAAGTCAATCTCTCCTCCACTTTGAGCCCTAAGGCTGTAACTCAGTAAAATCCATAACACCGGCCCTGCCGTGGTCAAGTCCGGGGACTGAGACCATTTTTGTAGATTTTGATGTGTGCTTGGGGTTATTGTCTTGCTGGAAGATCCACATTTGTCTGAGTTTCAGCATCCTGGCAGAGGCAACCAGGTTTTTCACTACAATGTCCTGGTACTGGGTAAAGTTCATGATGCCATTGACCTTAACAAGTGGCCCAGGACCAGTGGAAGTAAAATGGCCTCATAACAACATCAAAGATCCTCCACCATATTTTACAGTAGGTATGGGGTTCTTTTCTGCTTATGAATCCTTATTTTGATGACATACCCACCACTGGCGTGCATGGTCAAAGAGCTCTATTTTCATGTCATCCAACAAATGAAAACTTGGAGTTTGCTTAATGGCATTGGCACTTGGATTGGAACCGGTGCTATAGTCAGATCACCTGACAATAGACCTCTTTGGACCCGCACACCAGTGGTGGGTTTGGTGTTAAAATGAGGATACATAAGCAAAAAAGAACCCCATACCTACTGTAAAATATGGTGGTGGATCTTTGATGTTTGGGGCTATTTTGCTTTCACTGTTTCTGTGGGCCTTGTTTAAGGTCCCGCACAGTCATCCTAAATCCCAAGTAAAAATAGTCTTTGAATGACCATAACGTTCCGATAATATTTTTACACTATTAAAATACTCAGAATTAAAGACCATTTTATTTCATCTCAAACTATCTGGAAGCCTAAAGGAACGGTCTAAGTGGGCGGGGAGCTTATATTCATGAGCTCGTTACATTCAGCTTGTCAACACCTTTTACAAAAACAAGTAATGAGGAAGTCAGTCTCTCTTCCACTTTGAGCCATGAGAGAATTACATGCATGTTATTAATGTTAGCGCCCTGTGTACTTTTAAGGGCCAGCTTTGCTTTCCTGTTCTGAGCCAACTGCAATTTTCCCAAGTCCCTTTTTGTGGCACCTGACCACACTACTGAACAGTAGCCTAGGTGTGATGACAACCATGGCCTGTAGGACCTGTCTTGTTGATAGTGTTAAGGCAGAGTAGCGCTTTAATATGGACAGACTTCTCTCCATCTCAGCTACTGTTGTATCAATATGTTTTGACCATGACAGTTTACATTCCAGGGTTACTCCAAGCAATTTAGTCACCTCAACTTGCTCACTTTCCACATCATTCATTATGAAATATAGTTGAAGTTTAAGGTTTATTGAATTATTTGTCCCAGATATAATGCTTTTAGTTTTGAAATATTTAGGACTAGCTTATTTCTTGCTACCCATTCCGAAACTAACTGCAGCTCTTTAAGTGTTGCAGTCATTTCAGTCGCTGTAGTAGCTGACGTGTATAGTGTTGAGGCATCCGCATACATAGACACACTGGCCTTACTCAAAGCCAGTGGCATGTCGTTAGTAAAGATTGTAAAAAGCAAGGAGCCTAAACAGCTACCCTGGGGAATTCCTGATTCTACCTGGATTATGTTTGAACACCCTCTGTGTTCTGTTAACTCTTTATCCACATTATAGCAAGGGGTGTAAAGCCATAACACAAGTTTTTCCAGCAGCAGACCATGATCGATAATGTCAAAAGCTGCACTGAAGTGACATGGGTCCGTGCATTATCATGCTGAAACATAAGGTGATGGAGGTGGATGAATGACATGACAATAGGTCTCGTCACGATAAAATGTGATTGTGTTCGTTGTCCATAGTTTATGCCTGTCCATACCATTAACCCCACCGCCACCATGGGGCACTCTGTTTGCCCTCACAACACCATTCACGTGGTCTGCGGTGGTGCGGCCGGTTGAACCTATTGCCAAATTCTCTAAAACGATGGCTTATGGTAGAGAAATTAACATTAAATTATCTGGCAACAGCTGAGGTGGACATCCTGCAGTCAGCATTATGTGTGGTGCAACCAAAGTGCACTTTTTAGTGACCTTTTATTGTCCCCAACACAAGGTGCACCTGTGTAATGATCATGCTGTTTAATCAGCTTCTTGATCTGCCACACCTGTCAAGTGGATGGATTATTTTGGCAAAGGAGAAATTCTCACTAATAGGAATGTAAACAAATGTGTGCACCAAACAGCGGGGATTGTGATGAGCTAATGGGGATCCCTAATAAATACAAAATTCAGGGTAACTGGTACCACAAAAGTGGCTCGCCTTTTAGCCATGTACATTTCTACGGCAACAAATGCTTCAGAACTAACATGCTCTGGGGCAGGCTAATTACATTTATACTGAATGAAGTGTCTGAGTTGCAACACTGATCAGAATCCCTCACTATGTTTGATACTGTCGCAAAAGCTAACCAAAAAGCAATCCCCAAGAGAGGATGGCTTTCACTTCAGCAGTGATAAATTCATGAACTTCTTTGACAAAAAGATCATGATCATTAGAATGCAAATTAGACTCTTTAAATCTGTGCATTTATCCAAAGCTCAGTTGTCCTGAATCTGCACAACACTGCCAGGACCTAGGATCAAGTTAAATAAAAGATGAAAAGGCTGTTGCGCAGCAACTCCGTGCCTTCCTGAAGACAAATAATATACGAAACACTTCAGTCTGGTTTTAGACCCCATCATAGCACTGAGACGGCACTCGTGAAGGTGATAAATTACATTTTAATGGCGTCAGACCAAGGCTCTGCATCTGTCCTAGACCTTAGTGCTGCTTTTGACACCATCGATAACAACATTCTTTTGAGAGATTGGAAACCCAAATTGGTCGACATGGACAAGTTCTGGCCTGGTTTAGATCATAACTGTCGGAAAGATATCAGTTTGTGGATGGTTTGTCCTCTGACAAATCAACTGCAAGTTTCGGTGTTCCTTAAGGTTCCGTTTTAGGACTACTATTGTTTCACTACATTTTACCTCTTGGTGATGTCAACCGGAAACATAATGTTAACTTTCACTGCTATGCGGACGATACACAGCTGTACATTTCCATGAAACATGGTGAAGTACCAAAATTGCCCTCACTGGAAGCCTGTGTTTCAGACATAAGGAAATGGTTTTACTTTTAAAACTGGACAAAACAGAGATTCTAGGTCCTAAGAAACAAAGATTTTATGTTGGATCTGACAACCTGGAAGGACCTCGGCGTTACTCTGGACCCTGATCTTTCTTTTGATGAACATATCAAGACTATTTCAAGGACAGCTTTTTTCCATCTTCGTAACATTGCAAAAATCTGAAACTTAGTCCAAAAATGATGCAGAAAAGTTAATCCATGCTTTTGCCACTTATAGATTAGACTACTGGCTTTTGATGATCCTTGGTTAGGGTCTAGGCAGATTATTTGTTGCGATTGCCAATGTAATAAATTGGTGGTCCGATAGTCCAGGATTATGAGGAAAAACATTAAGATCCACAATATTTATTCCACGGGACAAAACTGGGTCCACAGTATGACTGTGGCAGTAAGTAGGTTCAGAGACATGTTGGACAAAACCCACTGAGTCGATGATGCCTCCAAAAGCCTTTTGGAGTGGGTCTGTGGACTTTTCCACGTGAATTTTAAAGTCACAAAAAATGTCGTGACAAGGTCCGATTTTAGGAATTCAGGGAACTCCGTGAGGAATGCTGTGTACGGCCCAGGACACCTGTAAACAGTAGCTATGAAAAAAAAGTGATTGAGTAGGCTGCAAAGATTTCATGACTAGAAGCTCAAAATATGAAAATGCAGTCATTTTTGTAAATTGAAATTTGCTTTAGTAAATGTTAGTAACACCTCTGCCTTTGCGGGATGCGTGGGGGATATGGTCACTAGTGTAGCCAGGAGGTGAGGCCTCATTTAACACAGTAAATTAATCAGCCTTAAACCATGTTTCAGTCAGGCCAATCACATCAAGATTATGATCAGTGATTAATTAATTGACTATAACTGCCTTGGAAGTGAGGGATATAACATTAAGTGGCACTATTTTGAGATGTGAGATATCACTATCTCTTTCAATAATGCCAGGAATGGAGGTCTTTATTCCAGTGAGATTGCTAAGGCGAACACTGCCGTGTTTAGTTTTGCCCAACCTAGATCGAGGCACAGACACTGTCTCAATTGGGATAGCTGAGCTTACTACACTGACTGCTAGTGGCAGACTCCACTAAGCTGTCTATATCATTGTGGAGCTAGAGGAGTTTAGAGCCCTGTCTGTTCATAAGGTAAGATGAGAGCACTCCTCCAGCTAGGATGGAGTCCGTCACTCCTCAATAGGCCAGGCTTGGTCTTGTTTGTGGGTGAGTCCCAGAAAGGGGGCCAATTATCTACAAATTCTTTTGGGAGGGGCAGAAAACAGTTTTTCAACCATTGATTGAGTTGTGAGACTCTGCTGTAGAGCTCATCACTCCCCCTAACTGGGAGGGGGCCAGAGACAATTACTCGATGCCGACACACCTTTCTAGCTGATTTACACGCTGAAGCTATGTTGCGCTTGGTGACCTCTGACTGTTTCATCCTAACATCGTTGTTGCCGATGTGGATAACAATATCCCTATACTCTCTACATCCGCCAGTTTTAGCCTTACACAGAACCAAAACGCGCGCAATCATGTGCTATCGTGCATACATTTATTTTGTCCCCTACAACAAACGCGATCACGACACGCAGGTTAAAATATCAAAACAAACACTGAACCAATTACATTCAATTTGGGGACAGGTCGAAAAGCATTACACATGTATGGCAATTTAGCTAGTTAGCTTGCCCTTGCTAGCTATAATTTCTCCTATTTAGCTAGCTTGCTGTTCCTAGCTAATTTATCCTGGGATATAAACATTGAGTTATTTTACCTGACATGCACAAGGTCCTCTACTCTGACAATTAATCCACACATAAAATGGTCAACCGAATTGTTTCTAGTTATATCACCCCCTAGGCTTTTTCATCTTTGAACTTATATGGTGATTGGCATCTACACTTTCATAGTATTACCACGACAACTGGCAAAAGTGTCTTTCAATCACCCACGTGGGTATAACCAATGAGGAGATGGCACGTGGGTACCTGCTTCTATAAACCAATGAGGAGTTGGGAGAGGCAAGATTTGCAGCGCGATCTGCGTTAGAAATAGGAATTACTTGTATTTTAGCCCTTGGCAACGCAGACGCTTGTTGGCGCACGCAATAATTTAATAACATGTATTCCTAAATGTATTTTTGCAACGTGAGCGGTGTAGTCAGGATATTAGCCAGCATCATCTTCTGATTAGCCTTTACGTTGGTAGCCCTGCCCCCTGGTAAACAATGTATAATCGCTGGATGATTCTTTTTAAGTCTGGTACTGCGGGTAATGGAGTCGCTAAGGACTAGGGTTTTCAATTTGTCAGCGCTAATGGTGGGAGGCTTTGGCGGCTCAGACCCCGTAACTTGTGGAGGGGAGACCAGAGAAGGCTCGGCCTCTGACTCCGACACGTTGCTTAATGGGGAGAACCGGTTGAAAGTTTGTCGGCTGAATGAGTGACACCTGTTGAGCATTCCGACAGCATTTCCTTCCAGAAGCCATGAAAATATTGTCATGTGGAATTTGACTGCAGTCATGACTCATAACAGCCCTATTCATACCATGGATCATTTAGCTATTTGATCTAGACTTTTAGGACCCTTTTTAGGTATAACAAAAATTATGAATTTGGCCTTTACTACTATAGTCCATAGAAACGCATTGAATAACACATTCATAAATGGCAAGAAGAGAGTCAAAAAATAAATCATATGGTTTTAATGTTTCTGGCCTATATCTAGGAGATGTAATATTTATTTTCTTATCTTTTTTGCACATTTAACCCCATTTATTTTTGTTCGCACTGAAACTACCTCCATACTTCCATTTATTTGTATGAGTTACCTTCAGACGAGTTCCGTGGGGCTTGAAGGGGTCTCATCTTTCCATAGAGTGGACCTAGTTTTGTTTGTAGACTGTTTGAACGCTACAGATTTTTTTGTCAGAAGACCCATGGTCTGTCAAACACCGCTATAGCTCGGCCATCTTGGATTGAGACGTAGCGCATGCGAAAAACAAATATCTAGCATAAGCTGAAGGATTTTGATGGGACTTTTTTTGTGACATAAGATTGACACATTGGTGTGTCAATAGACTCTTAAGGATTTCATAGTTTTAGAAGAATGATTCCATTCCTGTCTGGCTAGCTAATAAACATACAGTGCAGATAAATACTTCAAATTAATTGTTTTACAACACATTTTTTATCACGGCACTGGCAAACCATGGTTGATTAACTCCCTGAACAAAATGTTTGACTTTTTATACCATTTAAGGTTCATGTCTAATTCCTTATTCTATGCATACTGTAGTCTATATGTAAAATGTATACATATGAAGTACTTTTTCTCTGTTTTCATATGTAGGACTATAAGCCAGAGGAAGACCCAGCCATCTTCCATTCTGAAAAAACTGGAAGAGGACCCCTGGGACCAGGATGGAAGGCATGTCTGAAATTACACTTGTTCTGTTTTAATTTACCATATTTTACCATAGATTTTATGTATCGTAAAGGCAGCATGACATTTCAAAGTAAAAGAAGCATATTTGTTTTCCCAATCTAGCATTGAATAGAAAAGTGATTTACATGTTAAATCTGGGTATCCTTTGCCTCTCTCATTCCTCCCCCTGTTTGTCTGTTCAATCTCTCTTTTACTGTGTAGAAAGAGCTCCACAACAGTAACTGTCCCTATATGACTGCCTATAAGCTTGTAACGGTGCATTTCCGCTGGTGGGGGCTGCAGGGACGAGTGGAGAACTTTATTCACAAGGTAAGAGCTTAGAAGAGCTAAGAGCATCATTACATTCACTAGACTTGTTGCTGCACCGTCTTCTTCATAGATCCCCAGATTTGAAACTTTATTGAAATTACAACCTTTTCTTACCTTTGGATGTGGCTTGGCAATGCAAGATTCTTGCTGCGCAGCTCAAATTCACAGTGAACATCACAGTAGTCTTTGTTTTTATTTTGTCTTTTGTCTTCTTGTTTGTACACTTTGTTTTTACCCCTTTTTCTCCCCAATTGGTGTACGGACTCGGGAGAAGCCAATGTCGATACCCCTGCGTCCTCCGAAACACAATCCAGCCAAGCTGCGCTGCTTCTTGACACAATGCCCGCTTAACCCGGAAGCCAGCCGCACTAGTGTGGTGGAGTAAACACCGTACACCTGGCGACTAAGTCGGTGTGCATTGCGCCTGGCCCGCCATAGTAGTCGCTAGTGCGTGATGGGACAAGAACATCCCTGCAGGCCAGACCCTCCCCTAACCTAGACGACGCTGGGCCAATTGTGCGCCGCCCATGGGTCTCCCGGTCGCGGCCGGCTGTGACAGAGCCTGGACTCAAACCAGATTCTCTAGTGATACAGCTACGCAGTGCCTTAGACCACTGCGCCACCTTTGCCAACAACTTTTAATGTTAAACATTTTACACTGTTGAATAATAGTATGAAATAATCATTTCACTCATCAATGATTCAACGATTCACAAGCAAATCATATTTTATTTGGCACATGCGCCGAATATAACAGGTATAACCTTACCCTAAAATGCTTACTTACAAGCCCTTCACTTCTTGATGCACCCATCCCGTTACCGGGATCATTTTCGTCAACATCCGCTGAATTGCAGAGCGCCAAATTCAAATTAAATTACTAAAAATATTACATTTTCATGACATCACAAGTGCAAAACACAGCTTAGCTTGTTGTTAATCCACCTGGCGTGTCAGATTTCAAAAAAAGCTTTTTGGCGAAAGCATACCAAGCGTTTCTGTAAGGACATCTCTCTCAGCAGACAAAACATTACAAATGGCTAATAGCCAAGTAGATTTGTTACAAGTCAGAAAAGCAATAAAATTAATCGCTTACCTTCGATGATCTTCGGATGTTTGCACTCACGAGACTCCCAGTTACACAATAAATGTTCCTTTTGTTCCATAAAGATTATTTTTAAATCCAAAATACCTCCATTTGGTTGGCGGGTTATGTTCAGAAATCCACAGGCTCTAGCGGTCACGACCGGGCAGATGAAAATTCCCCAACAGTGAAATGCTTACTTACAAGCCCTTAACCAACAATGCAGTTTTAAGAAAAATACCACAAAAAATAATTGATAAGTCTAAAATAATTAAAGAGCAGCAGTAAAATAACAATATGGTAGCAGCAACATTACGTACAAAATAAGTTACAAACAATGTGAAATAGCACAGTTGGTTAAGAGCCCATCCCTTCCGGCACTATATAATGAGAGGGGTTGGTCGAGGTAATTTGTAAAGTGACTATGCATAGATAATAAACAGCGAGTAGCAGCAGTGTAAAAACAAAGGGCGGGGTGTCAATGTAAATAGTCCAGGTGGGCCTTCCTCTGACACTGCCTAGTATACAGGGTTAGACATCCCTGAATCCGGGTCTGGTAACTTCTACGTCTGAAAGTTAGAATGAGGTAAGGTATGGTGGAAGTTTATGCAAGAGGGCTGTATAAACAAAAAATAATGCAATACATCGATCTACAAGACTTCAAAGGGAGCCAGGCTACTTTCTGATTCAAAATCCAATGTGTACTGAACCTATCACCCGTAATAAAGCGCAATGCGCTATGATCAACTGCATCCAATGGCTTCAATACAGTGGCAGCTGCATTTTATATATAGATGATATCGCCATAGCCAATAACCGGAATGAGTATTCACGGTATTCACAATAGAAAGACACGTTAGGATTTTCAGAATAACTGCTCCAGTCTATATAATCATCCAGGGCAGCGAGAGTTTTACTAGAATAATTCAGTTTTGTCTTCAAGAACAACATATTTTAAATGTGTTGTTTTTATGTTTGTTTTATGAACCGTTTCACTTAAACTGATCTACTGTAAAATGCATATCCCTACCAGAGAGTGAGCCCTCAAAGATCCCAACAAAGAAATCTATTGTCCTGCATGATCTCTTTGTGGTAGCACATTCCAATTACCTTTTTTTATATATGTAAAGCAGATTGACATGCCCTACTAGATTTAGGATTGATCAATAAGAAAATTCTAATGTGAGGCCTTGCTTGTGTAAGAAAGGTTGAGAACCCCTGCTCTCGCGATTGCTTAAAAACACATCCTCTCATTGTCTCTTCCCTTTCATCTGTACTGATTGGAAAAAAACTGGTGAAGACAATTAGAAAAAGAGTTCCATAAGAATATATCTCTCTCACCCCACTCATATCCCCTCTTCTGCCCTCCATCCCTCCCCCTCCTGGAGCAGCAAGAGAAGCGCCTCTTCACTAATTTCCATCGGCAGCTCTTCTGCTGGCTAGACCGTTGGGTGAACCTAACCATGGATGACATCCGCCGGATGGAGGAGGAGACACAGAGAGAGCTGGACCAGGTATGCATTCATAAACCCTGATATTGAATGAATATTGGGCACCATTTTCTGCCTGCTAAACAGTCCTTACTATTACCTGTACAGTCTCCAATGGTGTTCAATTTGGTGTTAGTACTGCTCCTTTTTCACAAGTGCATTATCTAATTTCGAGGATTTCTACTCATTGATACCTTTTACTCTTGTAAATGGCACATATGAAACCAGATCGAGACAAAGTGCATTGGAAATCTCAATTTAAAAATAGTTAGAATGTGTGACAAAATACATACAGTGCATTCGGAAAGTATTCAGACCCCTTGACTTTTTCCACATTTTGTTACGTAACAGCTATATTCTTAAATTGATTAAATTATTTTTTTCCATCAATCTACACACAGTACCCCATAATGACAAAGCAATAACAGGTTGATATTTTTAAGTTTATTCAAATGGAAATATCATTTTTTAATTTTCAGAAAGTACTTTGTTGAAGCACCTTTGACAGAGATTACAGCCTCGAGTCTGCTTGGGTATGATGCTATCAGCTTGACACGCCTGTATTTAGGGAGTTTCTCCTATTCTTCTCTGCAGATCCTCTCAAGCTCTGTCAGGTTGGAGTGTCGCTGCACAGCTATTTTCAGGTATATCCAGAGTTGTTCGATCAGGTTCAAGTCCGGGCTCTGACTGGGCCACTCAAGGACATTCAGAAACTTGTCCTGAAGCTTCTCCTGCGTTGTCCTGTTGGAAGGAGAACTTTCGCCCCAGTCTGAAGCAGGTTTTCATCAAGGATCTCTCTACTTTGCTCTGTTCATCTTTGCCTCAATCCTGCTTAGTGTCCCAGTCCCTGCCACTGAAAAGCATCCCCACAGCGTGACACTGCCACCACCATGCTTCACCGTAGTGATGGTGCCAGGTTTCCTCCAGACGTGACACATGGTATTCAGGCCAAAAAGTTCAATCTTGAATTCATCAGACCAGAGAATCTTGTTTCTCATGGTCTGGCAGGTAGCCTAGTGGTTATTGCATTGAGCCAGTAAACGGAAGGTTGCTGGATCGAATCCCCAAGCTGACAAGGTAGAAATCTGTCGTTCTGCCCCTGAACAAGGCAGTTAACCCACTGTTCCCCTGGCGCCAAAGACGTGGATGTCGATTAAGGCTCTCGATTTTGCTCTGACATGCACAGTCAACTGTGGAACCTTATATAGACTGGTGTGTGCCTTTCCAAATCATTTGAATTTACCACAGTTGGACTCCAAGTTGTAGAAACATCTCAAGTATGATCAATGGAAACAGGATGCACCTGAGTTCAATCTAAAGTCTCATAAGAAAGGGTCTGAATACTTATTTAAGGCACACCTTTTATTTTTAATACATTTGCCAAAATAAAAACTGTTTGCTTTGTCATTATGGAGTATTATGTGTAGATTGAGGAGGGGAAACATATTTAATTAATTTTAGAATAAGGCTGTAACGTAACAAAATGTGGAGAAAGTTGAGGTGGCTGAATACTTTCCAAATGCACTGTATATATCCAAAGAGATGTCAAAAACCCCCAGCTAAAACAAACAAATGCAGATAGTTTGCTCTCATTTCAGCTGGAGAGTTTTACATCTTTGTTTGCTGTCGACAGCTTGTTAGCTAGCAAGTGACAAGAATGTTAGCCAGCCTTCATTGATTGCTTAGCAACGAAAAATAATTAGCAACCAGATTTTTGTCCGGACTATTTCTTTGAGGAAAAGATGAACAGAGCAAAGTACAGAGAGAGCCTTGATGAAAACCTGCTCTAGAGCGCTCAGACCTTAGACCCGGGGCGAAGGTTCACCTTCCAACAGGACAACAATCCTAAGCATACAGCAAAGACAACGCAGGGGTGTCTTTGTGACGAGTCTCTGAATGTCCTTGAGTGGCCCAGCCAGAGCCTGGACTTGAACCTGATCGACCATCTCTGGAGAGACCTGAAAATAGCTTTGCAGCAACGCTCCCCATCTAACATGACAGAGCTTGAGAGGATCTGCAGAGGACAATGGGAGAAACTCCCCAAATACAGGTGTGCCAAGCTTGTAGCGTCATACCCAAGAAGGCTCAATGCTGTAATTGTTGCTAAAGGTGTTTCAAAAAAGTGCAGAGTAATATTTCATGATTTTTATACATTTGCAAAAATATTTTTTTGCTTTGTCATTATAGGGTATTGTGTGTAGATTGAGAGAAAAAAACAAACAATTTAATACATTTTAGAATAAGGCTGTAATGTAACAAAATGTAGAAAAAGTAAAGGGGTCTGAATAGTTTATGAATTCACTTTACATATCAGTGATGCTGATGCATGATTTTTCCTTGCTCAGAGAAGTTGCTGTCTTGTCAGGACACTGTTCACTCTATGGTACAAGGATAATAGCATTTGTAAATTGCAACATTGAGGTCATAGAGGCAGTACGTAAGGTTTATACAAACCAGTCATTGGATTTTTGTTGTTGTTTGCTTTAACCATTTTAGAGCGGGAAGCTCTTTCTGGCAAATGTCAGGGTTTGATACTGCGACCAAACAGTCACATTTGCAGCTGTTTGACTTGGCAGTGCGACACATTTTTTTTTTTTATTGGTCTCAAGGGCGCCCTGTGATTAGATTTTTTTTTTAATTTATCAATTTTTAAAATGTTTTGACCTAATCACATTCATTTTTGGTTCACAATGAGTTTTTTTAATGTTTTATTGAAACCGTAATCTGCAATTGACCAAAAATAAACCTTCTTTCCAGAGGCAACAATGCCACTGGAATGCCCGTCTCTGTGTGCGGTGCACGTAGGGCCTATATGTCTACCACAGTGGCGGACAGTGCCGTTTTAAGATGAGGGAGGATGATTTTATTTTCATGACTGTGGCCTTATTCCTATTACAGCATATTGGATGACTCTCATTCATATTCCATTCACCCAGTTCAATGTAACAGCAATAGGTTTAGGCTACTACATGATACTTACATTTTCCCTATATCCATCATGAGGTTGCTACAACCTAGCCTATGAATGAAAGTTTAAAACGTAGGTGCACACAGTTTGAGAGACAAATTTGAGGTGACCAACTGTGACAGTCAATACCGCCTTGCACACATTTGCCTGCATCTAGCTGATATGGGGTGTAATCATTAGTCCAACAGTTGCAAACGAGTTTCTGTTGGACAAATTCAGGTATGTTTATCCCGTTTTGTTCCGTTTACTTTCTTTGGAAGAAATGTTTTTCAACAGAATCAGCAGAATGAATACACCCCTGATCACGCGTAAACAGAGTTCACTCATAACAGCCACATTATCTTCGCTTGTGGACTACAATGCACAAACACAGCTGTATGTAACTAGGGCTGTTGCGGTGACCTTATTACCGCAACACCAGCAGTCACTGGTCATGAAGGCTGTCAAATTCCACATGACCGTTTAGTCACAGTAATTAGGCTTCTCCAAGCTCTGATGCTGCTGCTTGTCATTAGTAGCCTGCCAAACATGCTAACTGCCTGGTATTCAGCACTCTATTGTCCCTCTAATCACTCTGACATGATTAGATGCAAATGAAATTGAAAATCTAATCACTTCATGCGAGCCCATGAGGTCATGTTGCGTAACATTTCTATAGGCTATGCGATTGTGGGAGAAAACCGAGTGATGGCCGCCATAAAAAAAAAAGGATCCCATCAGTTTTCTATAGGCTAGGCCTACTAAATGTATTTCTCCACTTTCCTAATATTAAGCAAATTTCTTATCTTTCCAACAGGAGTATAGCCTACCTGGCTGCCACGGGGAAATGAATCCTCCAAACGCTATTTAAGTGCATAGATGTCTTTTTTTCAAGCTGCCCCTGTTTCAATACAGGTGCATGATAAGGGTCTATTCTAAATCAAAACCAATTTCACACATATATTATTTAGTTTATGTAAAGACAAAATTAAATCAAGAAAGGTCTGATGGTTGACAATATTAGCCTGTCACTTGAATTATATATTATCACTTTTGAATGATGCCCAGCATAAGAAACAATACATTTTTTTGTGACTAGTTCAAATCAAAGTCACACACCATATGTAGCCTAGCCCATAGGCCTATATGATTTAATGAGGTTTGTATCACAACTAAAGTGGCCAAATAACTTCTTAAAATTAAGCACATTAATCCACTTTACACGGGGTGTAGAGCCTAACTGACATATATGAGCAGCATGTGAGTTTGAGGCTCTTTTTGTGCCTTCATCACATTGTCTGTGTGGGTGGTCCATTTCAGTTTGTCAGTGATGTGTACACCAAGGAACTTGAAGCTTTCCACTTTCTCCACTGCGGTCCCGTTGACGTAGATGGGGGGTGCACGCTCTGCTGTTTCCTGAAGTCCACAATCATCTCCTTTTGTTGACATTGAGTGGGAGGTTGTTTTCCAGGGACCACACTCCCAGAGCCCTCACCACCTCCCTGTAGGCTGTCTCATCATCGTTGGTAATCAAGCCTACCACTGTAGTGTCATCTGCAAACTTGATGATGGAGTTGGAGGTGTGCTTGGTCACACAGTCATGGGTGAACAGGGAGTACAGGAGGGGGCTGAGCACGCACCCTTGTGGGGCCCCAATGGTGAGGATCAGTGAAGGTGATGTTTCCTACCTTCACCACCTGGGGGCGGCCCGTCAGGAAGTCCAGGACCCAGTTGCACAAGGCGGGATTCAGTTCCAGGGCCTCAAGCTTAATGATGAGCTTGGAGGGTACTATGGTGTTGATTGCTGAGCTATAGTCAATAAACCGCATTATTGTCCAGATGGGATAGGGCAGAGTGAGGGCGATTGCATCTATTGGGGCGATAAGCAAATTGAAGTGGCTGTAGGGTGGCAAGTAAGTTAGAGGATGTGATATGATCCTTGGCTAGTCTCTCAAAGCACTTCATAATGACAGAGGTGAGTGCTACGGGGTGATAGTCATTACGTTCAGTTACCTGTGCCTTCTTGGGTACAGGCACAATGGTGGCCATCTTGAAGTGTGAGACCAACTGTTATTTGCTTGACAATCACCGGCTGACAATTTTGTGACCGTCACAGTCCTATATGTGACCAGGCGAAAAAACTTTCCCAAGCCAAACCTCTACACACAGCCTACGTCGTTGTCACCATATTAGCTAAAGTAGTGTCATAGTCAGCATAGCTAATAGCAGTGGTGGATAAAGTAAACAACTGTCATACTTGAGTAAAAAGGGTGTCCTCAGCTGCCGTCCTACGGTCTCAGGCCCTCCGGAAGGGGAGACGGAGAGAGAGAAGATTACTGGGAGCATACTTACGATCACACGGCACACCGGATACGACAAGTTGACCCTAGCCCCTCTCAACATACTGTATAAGCTATTGCAGTAGTTGTCATACACGACTGTACACTAAATGTGTTTTGCTATGGCTTAAAATCATATTTTAACGAAAAATGTATGTTGCTTCGTGGAATGTCTGGAAAATGTGTGATTGGATGCATTTTTACATGTTGCAGGGATAAAATGTATGGTTTTTCCTCTGCTTTTTTCAGATGCGGAATGAGGGATCTGTCAGAGGAATGAAAGCAGGAGAAGACTAGACAGAGGGAGGGAGAAATAGATTGGATGGAAGAGAGGGATATGGGGCTATGTTTAATCAACCATTATTCGACCTTCAGTCCCCCCATGGCCATTCACAGCGTGCCACATCACCGAGTCCTTCCACACATGAAACTGTCATCCCTCATCCAGGAAGTGTCTATGTGTACGTGAGAGTGCATGGTTTCTATGAGAGAATGTGTATGAGTGTGTATCTTTGTCATAGTTTTTGTCCTTGCTTTTCCGTTGGCTCTTAACCTCATTATTTACTGGCAAAATTCATTGTTTTTTACCGAAAAATGTTACACAATATCAACCTTTTTATAATAAGTATTATTACGCTCACTGTTTTTTATTCATTTTGAACCATTAGCTCGTGACTATGCCAGTGAATCCCATAAAAACTCACCCCCACTATTAAGTCTGTGGTGCATTTCTCCTATTTACACATGTATCTAAATTATGACGATAACCATTCACTTATTTTAATTCAAATGTATGCTACTTCGAGTCTCAGTGGTAGCTTCAGATTGAAGAGAACCTGTGAGAGAGTCACCATTGTAATGCAGACCTATGAAAGTTTTGAGATGATTGAGTGGATGACATGTCTTTTAAAACTTGAGTGGAACCAGTGGAACCCCTCCCGCCTCTGCCCAGACCACGCTTCCAAAGAGTTGGGTTGGCTAGGGAACTTTTGGAGAGTTGAGTCTGATTTAATAATAATAAAGACTAATATTGACTATCATGAAGCACGGGGTACTGTAGATGTGTTGGAAATACCATCTTTTTCATTCTGTTTCACCATTCTTGGGTGTCAACTTGACATTTTGAATTTCACTTCTGGTCTGCTTGTTTTTCTTGCCAAAATATTCCCAGGTTCCTGGGATTAAAGCAATTATGCTTTGCAGCTAATGCCTTTTATTTCATCGATTGGATATAGCAAACATATATATTCAGTAGTACTGACGTGTTGCTATTGTAGAATGTGATACCACTGTATTTGTGTAGAACTGATAGCTAAGAAAAAAGTTTCAGAGGAATTAATACAGTATGTTCGGTGTCAACATAGGTCAAATGGGACAATGTTAATGTTTTACAGACACTACTCGCTCGCTTTGCTTCTGTAGAGCATGACACCGATATCTAATCAGAGCCAAGTAAGCTGCGTTAATTTGAACAAAGCGCTCTGTGTTAAATTGTTTCCATTAATACCTTTATTGCGTTTAAATGCCAAGCGTGCCCCACCAGTCTATGGAAAACTTTACTGGGGTGGCACTTTCATAGGGACAAGAGAGGCATTGCCACACTTCGGGCTAGATTCAATCCGGACAATAGAAGATCCTCATAGTGCGATAATTATGATTTCCGATTGAGCCGACGTATGCAACATTTGCCTTGAATGCAGTCTCTGCACATGTGACCTTTAAATTTTGCAATCTGAATTGATTCTAGGCCTTGATTAATCTACAAAATGGACTGACAAATGTAAAGCCTTTTAATAAAGGATCTCGACTGTGGATTTAACATAGTATTGTAACTACCTTTTCACAATGTAGTTACAATACTAAGTCATCTCTTGGTACAGTTTTCCCGACCAAATTTTGGGGATCTTCATTTTGATAAGAGAAAAAAGTATACACTATGGATAACTGGGGGCTGCATCAACATTTTAAACGTTCAGGTTGGAACCCAGCTGAAGTGGTCTAACCCAGCCCAAACTCGGTCCTTACCCCCCCCCCCCCCCCCGGTGCACGTTTTTAGTTTTTTTTTTTTCTTCTTCACCACTAACTACAAAACTGATTCAAATAACCAATCAAGCTTTGATTATTTGAATCAACTGTAGTACTGTGACCAAAATGTGCACTGGGGGCAGGACTGAGTCTGGGAAACCCTGGTTTATGCCCAGAGAGAGGCCTGTTCCTGGATAGGGAGTGAGGGCCTTTTTGCCTGTATGTACTCTCATGCCCGGAGAGAGATGCCTTTTGCACACAATGTATATAGACTTTTTATTTTCTTTTTCTACTGTGTTATTGACTTGTTTATTGTTTACTCCATGTGTAACTCTGTTGTCTGTTCACACTGCTATGCTTTATCTTGGCCAGGTCGCAGTTGTAAATGAGAACTTGTTCTAAACTAGCCTACCTGGTTAAATAAATGTTTTTACAAAAAAAAAAACTTACCCAACTAGCACCACCTGGCGCACTAACCAAAATACAGGGGATGGTCCGCCCAGGTCTTACCTAGTGTGCATCGACAGACATATACTACGGGTATATGTAGGCCTCTTGCCTAAGCACTCCCAAGGTGCCTTCCCCTTCCCCCCTGAGAACAAAAACAGAATAATACAAATGTAAGTAAACCATTTCAATAATCAAAAACACTGCAATCCTATTGGCACATACATTACCTCAGAAGCAGCGGCTACAAAATACTTAACAAAAACTGTGAGCAACAACCAACACAGGGCATACCAATAAGCTCTCTCTGAGCTACAACCAACACAGGTCATACCAATAAACTCTCTGAGCAACAACCAATACAGGGCATACCAATAAGCTCTCTCTGAGCTACAACCAACACCGGGCATACCAATAAGCTCTCTCTGAGCAACAACCAACACAGGGCATACCAATAAGCTCTCTCTGAGCTACAACCAACACAGGGCATACCAATAAGCTCTCTGAGCAACAACCAACACAGGGCATACCAATAAGCTCTCTCTGAGCTACAACCAACACAGGGCATACCAATAAGCTCTCTGAGCTACAACCAACACAGGGCATACCAATAACCTCTCTCTGAGCTACAACCAACACAGGGCATACCAATAAGCTCTCTCTGAGCAACAACCAACACAGGGCATACCAATAAGCTCTCTCTGAGCTACAACCAACACAGGACATATCAATCAGCTCTCTCCCCCTGAGCAAAGGAACACTGGCTTTTAACTTCTTAGGGATATGGGGGGCAATATTCAGAAGTTTGGATGACTGAGGTGCCCAAAGTAAACTACCTGTTACTCAGGCCCAGAAGCTAGGATATGCATATAATTGGTAGTATTCGATAGAAAACACTCTGAAGTTTCTAAAACTGTTAAATTAATGTCTGTGAGTATAAGAAAACTGATATGGCAGGCGAACACCCGAGGAGAATCCATCCGGAAAATGTTTTGAGGTCACCATCCATTGAAATGGCTGTCTATGGGAAAATCAAAGGAAATCCTCCCAGATTGCAGTTCCTAGGGCTTCCACTAGATGTCACCAGTCTTTAGAAAGAGTTTCATGCTGGTTTTTGGAAAAATGAACCAGAAATTGTATTTTTTCTAGGTGGCTCCCATTTTGGCTGTAGTGTTTCCAAGTGCGTGGCAGAGAGTGCGTTCTTTGGTATTTTTCTCCGGTAAAGACAATAATGATTCTCCGTCTTAACTCTTATAGTTAAATAATTAGTTTTTATGGATATAAAGAAGGATATTATCAAACAAAAGGACCATTTGTAAAGGTAAGGCATTTATTATATCGCTATTTCTGACTTTCGTGGCGCACCTGCCTGGTTGAAATGTGTTTTTCATGCTTTTGTATGCGGGGCGCTTTCCTCGGATAATCGCATGGTGTGCTTTCGCCGTAAAGCCTTTTTGAAATCTGCCACAGCTGCTGGATTAACAAGAAGTTAAGCTTTATTTTGATGTATTACACTTGTGATTTTCTGAAAGTTAAATATTTATAGTTCTGTAGTTTGAATTTCGCGCTCTGCAATTTCACTGGATGTCGGCAAGGTAGGACGATACCGTCCCCCCTGCCCATAAGAAGTTAAGCTTGAGACCCTGGGTCTCAACCCTGCCCTGTGCAACTGGGTCCTGCACATTCTGACGGGCCACCTCCAGGTGGTGAAGGTAGGAAACATCTTCAATCCGCTGATCCTCAACACTGGGGCCCACAAGGGTGCGTTCTCAGCCCTCTCCTGTACACCCCGGAAAGTTCCTCGGTGTACACATCACGGACAAACTGAAATGGTCCACCCACACTGACAGTGTGGTGAAGAATGCGCAACTTCAGTAGGCTGAAGATATTTGGCTTGTCATCTAAAACCTTCACAAACATATCACCGCCTGGTATGGTTACTGCACAGCCCTGAACTGCAAGGCTCTCCAGAGGGTAGTGCGGTCCGCACAACACATTACCAGGGGCAAACTACCTATCTCGAAACCACATGAACACGTATCTTCTTTTTCAACAATTTACAAGACCATTACAATTATAGCTGTCAATACCTAGGTCATTTGTTTTCTTCATAGACACTGGTTTGGGAGAATCTTACTTGAGAAAGTACTGTTCCTTCTATAGTGAAGATGTAATTTCATAGAAGGGATAGCCATTATGTGGACACGGTCCAAAACCATTTTTGATGCCTTATCTGCAGGGATATGTAGTTTTGTTTGTATAAAGTCTGACAATTTGCTCAGATTTGTCATCATTATTCTCAGAAATACCTGTGAAAACCAGGTTCTCTTTCAGCAAACAGGACTGTAGTTCTAATAATGTCTCATGAACATGTTATTGTCACGTGATAATGAATTAACAGTAGTTGTGTTTTGACATTACCTTTGAGCTGAAGATTGTCTTTGATCAGGTCTTTTATTTGGAGCTGGAAGAATTCCAGATTGGCGTTTTAGCTCACTGAGATCTCTGTGCACAACTTCTTTCTAGCATCGATCATTTCTTGTTGATGGACTAGTACATTGGTTTCAACCAGAGTTGTTTCCAAGTCAGCAATGTCCGTAGACAATTTTCTGCATATTTTCGCTCCTTGTTGTCTATTGACATTGACATGGTAATGTCCATGGAAGTATTGGTGCCGGTGATGCTGTCCATTCCTCAAATAACCCTGAAGAATGCGTTGTCAATGAAAAGCTTCTCCAGGATGAGAAGCTGAGGTTTCACTTAAAATAAATATCAATTCATGCACCTTAGTATTTTAACTGTGATTGTAGGCTACATCATAGTAAGTACACACACACACTGGACAATTTTGTCTCCATCTCTACATTCAAAGACTCAATCATGGACACTTACTGACACTTTTAGCTGCTTCTTGTGATGTGTTGTTGTCTTACCTTTGTGTCCTTTGTGCTGTTATCTGTGCCGAACAATGTTTGTACCATGTTGTGCTGCTGCCATGTTGTGTTGCTATCATGCTGTGCTAAACCTAATTGTTCTGTGTTGCCGCCATGCTGTGTTAGGGGAAGGGTTAGCAAACATGTTACAGTAAGAAGTTGCAAAGTAGCTAAAAAGTTGTAAGCATTTAAAAAGTTGCTAATTAGTTCAAATGCTGAAGTTGTCCGTGATGAGATTTGAACTCAAAACCTTCATTTGCGTTATACACCCACCCATCCACTCGAACCAACCACCCTAGTTTAGTTTTTTTCTTAAAGTAACCATCCCAAACGTAACATATCATACTAATTTGAGTGTCCCGGGTTTACCTTTACTATGTTATGTCTAGTCTATAAGACCAGGCTACACCTCAGTACTTCCCACCTGCTTCCTGGCTTTATTCCTTCACTGCAATACAAGCAGATTTTTTTTTCAACAAGATTCTGGATGCTCTCCTCCATTTCATAAACAAAACATAAATAATAGTATGTGCTGGGGCAAAGTGATGCTGTCTTTCCACTACTGCATATTCCAGCTTTAAGGTGTTAGAAGTGCCAAAAGTCCATCATTTACAGTTTCACACCTTATGCTACAGTACATAGCCACTAGTACAGGGGTGGGCAAATAGTTTGGCTCAAGGGCCACATTCAGCTTTTGAAACCATGTGAGGGGCCACATACTATATGTGTGACCAAACGTCTGAAGCCTTTGTTCACATTGACACACAACTACTAGTGTACTGTAGGTTTACGTATGTTGCTAAGATTGCAGAACTATTCAGTCACTGTACCATCTCTACCCTTCTAAAGTACAATGCAACTCACATCCACAAAAAGAAACATGAAAAAGCATGTTTATATAACTGGAAACAGCAGATGTCTGATAGAGCTCCATCTCTTCTCCTGAAGTGCAATCTGAGTGACACAAATAAGAGCTAAATGTATATAATTTATATTATTGAACAGTTCTCAATTCACCTCAACCCTAAAAAATTACATTCTGAGCCACAGAGCATACATAAAACATTTGGCTTCATGTTCAAATGAATGTAGATCTATTAAAGCAGATTATTGAACAGTTCTCAGATCATCTCAGCCCAAATTAAGTACAATCTGAGCTATTGTAAGTGTTCAATGTCAAATGAATGGTGAAAAGACCAGAATCCAAGTGCATTGCTGGATAGATCTCACTGCAATAACCATCACCATAATTCATTTTTTTTTTTTTTTTAACATAGTATCAAGGTTTAGGAGAAGACCCAGACTGTTTATTACAGAAACAGGGGGCAGGCAAAGGACAGGTCAGGGCAGGCAGAAGCCAGTAGTCCAGATCAGCGTCCGAAAGGTACAGAACGGCAGACAGGGTCAGGGGTCAGGGTAAGCAGAGGTCATTAATCCAGGGGGGGGTGTGACAAGATACATAACAGCAGTCAGACTCAGGGTCAGGGCAGGCAGAATTGTCAAAACCGGGAAAGCTAGAAAACAGGAACTAGAGAAAGACAGGCGCACAGGAAAACCGCTGGTAGGCTTGCCGAAACAAAACCAATTGGCAACAGACAAACAGAGAACATAGGTAAGTACACTGGGGATAACGGGGAAGATGTGCGATGCCTGGAGGGGGGCCGGAGACAAGCACAAAGACAGGTGAAACAGCCTAAAACTATTTAAAACACGGAAAGAAAACATAAGCCTGGCCTACCCCACTCTTGGTGATTACGGTCTTAATGTGAGGAATGGGTCTGTCCACCTCTCTTGGAAAGGGCATTAAAGTGGTAATTTATTCAATTTGACCTTGACATGATTTGTTGAAGTTCATGATGGAGAAAGTTTGTTCATGCACATATGTGAACCTGAATAAAAGTGCTTTTTCATGTTGGGAAACTGTTTCATTCAGTGTGCCACAAAACGGGTCTATTGTGGCTGTGTTGTACTTATCCTTCAAAGAACTGTTGCACTGGATGTCTATGAGCTCCAGTTGTTTGTCAAGTGGTGCTTTCTCACTGTTGAAACACAGGGGGCATGATACAAATACAGCTCAGACTCAATGTTGCCAAAGTCTGAGAAGCGGAGGGAGAACTTAGCATGCGAGTCACTCAATGTATGTCAGTGTGGTTTTTGGTGCTGCCAGTGTCGGGAAATGAGCGAGAGACCTGTTGCTCATTTGTCTGGAGAACAACATATGTTTGACCTTGAACCCTTTCACGTTGGAATATAGTTAACCTGTTGATTCTACCCCCTACTTTTTCGAACATTCTGTTAAAAATCACGCAACATTTCAGCGCCCTGCTACTCATGCCAGGAATATAGTATATGCATATGATTAGTATGTGTGGATAGAAAACACTCAGTTAAATCACGGCTGTGACTATAACAGAACGTGCGTTTCATTGAAAAGCGCAGGAAAATCTGATCACTGAAAATTGGAAAATATATCAATGCGCCACTTGAATGTATTGTTGAATGGGAACCACATTACCTGGAGCCGAGATTGCAATTCCTACAGCTTCCACACGATGTCACCAGTCTTGTCAATTGCCTAGGCTTTGTTTCTTGGTCAAACGAATAAGAGACAGCCCATTTCTTCCGGTCTCCGACCGGATATTTTGGTTGAGATTTATCCAGACATTATTTCAAGACGTAGAGCTATAGAATATACATCGCCTCGTGATCAATTTGATCGATTATTAATGTTTACTAATACCTAAAGTTGCATTACAAAAGTATTTCGATGTGTTTTGAAAGTTTATCGTCGTTGCGTTATAAAACGCTGTTTTTTTCCTTGATCACACAGTCTTCATAGATCGATATCTAGGCTATATATGGACCGATTTAATCGAAAAAAAAGACCCAATAGTGATGTTTATGGGACATCTAGGAGTATCAACAAAGAAGATCGTCAAAGGTAATGTGTTTTATATTTTATTTCTGCATTTTGTGTAGCGCCGACTATGCTAATTATTTTGTTTACGTCCCCTGCGGGTCTTTAGGGGTGTTTCATGCTATCAGATAATAGCTTCTCATGCTTTCGCCGAAAAGCATTTAAAAAATCTGACTTGTTGGCTGGATTCACAACGAGTGTAGCTTTAATTCAGTACCCTACATGTGTGTTTTAATGAACGTTTGAGTTTTAACAAGTGCTATTAGCATTTAGCGTAGCGCATTTGCATTTCCAGATGTCTAGATGGGACGCCTGCGTGTCGGGTCGACCTAAGAGGTGTTAATGCACAAAAACACCAGAGACCGGTTGAACATAGTGCTAAATTCTCTAAAACAACATTGGAAGTGGCTTATGGTAGAGAAATTAACATTCAATTCTCTGGCAACAGCCATGGTGTACATTCCTGCAGTCAGCATGCCAATTGCATGCTCCCTCAAAACTAGAGACATCTGTGGCATTATGTTGTGTGACAAAACTGCACATTTTAGAGTGAACTGTTATTGGCCCCAGCACAAGGTGCACCTGTGTAATGATCATTATGTTTAATTAATCAGCTTCTTGATATGCCACACATGTCAGGTGGATGGATTATCTTGGCAAAGGAAAAATGACTAATAACAGGGATGTAAACCTTTCTGGGATCTTTTATTTCAGCTCATGAAACATGGGACCAACACTTTACATGTTGTGTTTATATTGTGTTCAGTAGAGTTCTGAAATAACCTACATAACGACTTGGAATTGACAGGGCAGACCACGGTGTGTCATTTGTTCATTACAATGTTATGGAATAGTCAGTCCCCTGTAGCATTCTTACATTAGAGGTCTGTAACAGGCTGACCACACCGCTCACATCGCAAAATAAATGTAGAAATCTATGTTTTTCAATGTTATTCAATTATTGCGCGCGCCAACGAGTGTCTGCATTGCCAAGGGCTAAAATAGAATAGATCAGTTCTATTTCAGACGCAGATCGCGCTGCAAGTCCTGCCTCTCCCATCTCCTCATTGGTTATACCCACATGGGTGACTGAAAGACGAATGAGGTCAATGCACCTAATTTACGAAAGTTGCCAATCGCAATATAAAGTCAAGAAAAGAAATGCCTGGAAGAAAGAGAGATGACTAGAAACGATTCGGTTGACCGTTTTATGTGTGTAGGAAGTGGCGGAGTAGAGGACCTTGTGCATTTCAGGTAAAATAACAACTCAATGTTTATATCCTAGGACAAATTAGCTAGCAACAGCAAGCTAGCTAAATAGGAGAAATTAGCTAGCAAGTGCAAGCTAGCTAGCTAAATTGCCATACATGTTTAATGCTTTTCTACCTGTCCCCATATTAATTGGCTCAGAGTTTGTTTTGATATTTTAACCTACGTGTAGTGATCGTGTTTGGTGTGGGAGACAAAATACGTTTATGCACGATAGAGCGCGATGTTGCACACGCGCAGCCGTTTTGGGTTCCGTGTAAATAAGCACACTCTTGGAAGCAGGTGGCCAGTCAGCCTGGCTACCGTCATGGTAACCCAGGGGCTGGAAAGAGGACATCCTTCACAGATGCTCAGACACTCATATCAATAAATGTCAAGTTTAATGTAAACCACCAAAGGTTGATATCAGCACATGGCACAATGCACTTATTGGAAAAGAACTTCCAGATAATCCCATGGAAAGAAATGGTCAGCGGCCATACCGCCCTTTATTTATCATTGCACCTGTGTAATGATCATGCTGTAATCAGCTTCTTGATATGCCACACCTGTCAGGTTGATGGATTATCTTGACAAAGGGGAACTGCTCACTTACAGGGGTGTAAACAAATTCTGGCGCAGACAGAGATGGCCGCCTCGCTTCACGTTCTTAGGAAACTATGCAGTATTTAGTTGTTTTTTTACATATTATTTCTTACACTGTTTCCCCAGGAAATCTTAAGTCTATTACATACAGCTGGGACTTTCCCGAAGCGGATCCTCTGTTTAGTCCACCACCCAGAACAATGGATCGGAGGCGGCGACAGCAGGCGACCCAAAACAACGGCGCCACAGAAGGGGCAGACAGAGCGGTCTTCTGGTCAGGCTCTGTAGATGGACACATTGTCCACCGCTCCTGAGTATACTATTAGCCAACATCCAGTCTCTTGACAAAAAGGTGGACGAAATCCGAGCAAGGGTTGCCTTCTAGAGAGACATCAGAGATTGTAACATTCTGTTTCACGGAAACATGGCTCACTCGGTACAGCCACCTGGTTTCTTCACGCATTGCGCCGACAGAAACAAACTTCTCTATGGTAAGAAGAAGTGTGGGGGTGTATGCCTTTTGATTAACGAGTTGTGGTGTAATAACAGCATACAGGAACTCAAGTCCTTTTGTTCACCTGACCTAGAATTCCTTACAATCAAATGTCGACCGCATTATCTACCAAGAGAATTCTCTTCGATTAAAATTACAGTCGTATACATCACCCCAAGCAGACACATCGACAGCCTTGAAAGAACTTCATTGGACTCTATGCAAACTGGAAACCACATTTCCCGAGGTTGCATTTATTGTAGCTGGGGATTTTAACAAGGCTAATCTGAAAACAAGGCTCCCTAAATTTTATCAGCATATTGAATGCGCTACTGGGGCTGGGAAAATTCTGGATCATTGTTGCTCTAACTTCCGCGACGCATACAAAGCAATCCCTCGCCCTCCTTTCGTCAAATCTGACCACGACTCCATTTTGTTGCTCCCAGGCCATAGACAGAAACTAAAACAGGAAACGCTCATGCTCAGGTCTGTTCAACGGTCCAACCAATCTGATTCCACGCTCCAAGATTGCTTCCATCACGTGGACTGGGATATGTTCCGGATAGCATCGAACAACAACATTGATGTATATGCTGATTCGGTAGGTGAGTTTATTAGCAAGTGCATTGGTGATGTTGTATAAACAGCGACTATTTAAACCTTCTCTAACCATAAACCGTGTTGATAGCAACATTTGCGCAAAACTAAAAGCGCGAACCACTGCTTTTAATCAGGGCAAGGTGACATGACTGAATACAAACAGTGTAGCTATTCCCTCCACAAGGCAATCAAACAAGCTAAGCGTCAGTATAGAGACAAAGTAGAGTAGCAATTCAACGTCTCAGAGGAATGTGGCAGGGTCTACATTCAATCACAGACTACAAAAAGAAAACCAGCCCCGTCGCGGGTCCCGATGTCTTGCTCCCAAACTAAACTAAACAACTTCTTTGCTCGCTTTGTGGACAATACAGTGCCACCGACATGGCCTGCTACCAAAACCTGCGGATTCTCCTTCACCGCAGCCAACGGGAGTAAAACATTTAAATGGGTTAACCCTTGCAAGGCTGCCGGCCCAGACGGCATCCCTAGCAGCGTCCTCAGAGCATGCACATACCAGCTGGCTGGTGTGTTTACGGACATATTCAATCCATCCTTATCCCAGTCTGCTGTTCCCACATGCTTCAAGAGGGCCAGCATTGTTCCTGTTCCCAAGAAAGCTAAGGTAACTGAGCTGAACGACTATCGCCCCGTAGCACTCACTTCCGTCATCATGAAGTGCTTTGAGAGACTAGTCAAGGATCATATCACCTCTACCCTACCTGACACCCTAGACCCACTCCAAATTTGCTTACCGCCCCAATAGGTCCACAGACGACGCAATCGCAATCACACTGCCCTAACCCTGGGTCTCGACCCCGCCCTTTGCAACTGTGTCCTGGACTTTCTGAAGGGCCGCCCCAGGTGGTGAGGGTAGGAAACAACATCTCCACCCCGCTGATCCTCAACACTGGGGCCCCACAAGGGTGCGTTCTCGGCCCTATCCTGTACTCCCTATTCACCCATGAATAGAGATGGTCAGGTCACTGACCATCTCGAATCCCACCGTACCTTCTCCGCTATGCAATCTGGTTTCCGAGCCGGTCACGGGTGCACCTCAGCCACACTCAAGGTACTAAACGACATCATAACCGCCATCGATAAAAGACAGTACTGTGCAGCCGTCTTCATCGACCTTGCCAAGGCTTTCGACTCTGTCAATCACTGACTCAGTAGCCTCGGTTTTTCTGATGACTGCCTTGCCTGGTTCACCAATTACTTTGCAGACAGAGTTCAGTGTGTCAAATCGGAGGGCATGCTGTCCGGTCCTCTGGCAGTCTCTATGGGGGTGCCACAGGGTTCAATTCTCGGGCCGACTCTTTTCTCTGTATATATCAATGATGTTGGTCTTGCTGCGGGCGATTCCCTGATCCACCTCTACGCAGACGACACCATTCTATATACTTTCGGCCCGTCATTGGACACTGTGCTACCTAACCTCCAAACGAGCTTCAATGCCATACAACACTCCTTCCGTGGCCTCCAACTGCTCTTAAACGCTAGAAAAAAACAAATGCATGCTTTTCAACCGATCGCTGCCTGCACCCGCATGCCCGACTAGCATCACCACACTGGATGGTTCCGACCTTGAATATGTGGACACCTATAAGTACCTAGGTGTCTGGCTAGACTGCAAACTCTCATTCCAGACCCATATCAAACATCTCCAATCGAAAATCAAATCAAGAGTCGGCTTTCTATTCCGCAACAAAGCATACTTCACTCACGCTGCCAAGCTTACCCTAGTAAAACTGACTATTCTACCGATCCTCGACTTCGGCGATGTCATCTACAAAATCGCTTCCAACACTCTACTCAGCAAACTGGATGCAGTTTATCACAGTGCCATCCGTTTTGTCACTAAAGCACCTTATACTACCCACCACTGCGACTTGTATGCTCTAGTCGGCTGGCTCTCGCTACATATTCGTCGCCAGACCCACTGGCTCCAGGTCATCTACAAGGCCATGCTAGGTAAAGCTCCGCCTTATCTCAGTTCACTGGTTACGATGGCAACACCCATCCGTAGCACGCGCTCCAGCAGGTGTATCTCACTGATCATCCCTAAAGCCAACACCTCATTCGGCCGCCTTTCGTTCCAGTACTCTGCTGCCTGTGACTGGAACGAATTGCAAAAATCACTGAAGTTGGAGACTTTTGTCTCCCTCACCAACTTCAAACATCAGCTATCTGAGCAGCTAACCGATCGCTGCAGCTGTACATAATCTATTGGTAAATAGCCCACCCATTTTCACCTACCACATCCCCACAGTTTTTATTTATTTACTTTTCTGCTCTTTTGCACACCAATATCTCTACCTGTACATGATCATCTGATCATTTATCACTCCAGTGTTAATCTGCAATATTGTAATTATTCCCCTACCTCCTCATGCCTTTTGCACACATTGTATATAGACTCCGCTTTTTTTCTACTGTGTTATTGACTTGTTAATTGTTTACTCCATGTGTAACTCTGTGTTGTCTGTTCACACTGCTATGCTTTATCTTGGCCAGGTCGCAGTTGCAAATGAGAACTTGTTCTCAACTAGCCTACCTGGTTAAATAAAGGTGAAATAAAATAAATAAACTGCGTGGCCATGCACGCCCCAAACTCAATCATCAAGTTTGCAGACGACTCTACAGTGGTAGGCTTGATTACCAACAACGACGAGACGGCCTACACTTAACATCAACAAAACAAAGGAGATGATCGTGAAGGTCAGAAGGTTGAAGAAATTATACAGAGGGCACCGGTACAGAGTCAGTGTGCAGGGGTACAGGCTAGTTGAGGTAATCTGTACAAGTGGGTGAGGGGTGAAGTAACTATGCATAGGTAACATACAAACAGCGAGTAGCAGCAGTGTACTAAAGGGAGGGGGGTCAATGTAAATTGTCTGCTGGCGATTTTTATGAATTGTTCAGCAGTCTAATGGCTTGGGGGTAGAAGCTGTTGAGGAGCCTTTTGGTCCTAGATTTGGCGCTTCAGTACCGCTTGCCGTGCGGTAGCAGAGAAAACAGTCTATAACTTGGGTGACTGGAATCTCTGACAAATTTATGTGCTTTCCTCTGACACCGCCTATTATATAGGTCCTGCCAAATCTTTTCAGTCCCCTGAGGGGGAAAGGTTTTGGCGTGCCCTCTTCATAACTGTCTTGGTATATTTGGACCGTGATAGTTCGTTGGTAATGTGGACACCAAGGGACTTGAAACTCGCTCCACTACAGCACCACCGATGTTAATGGGGGCCTGTGCGGCCCGTCTTTTCCTGTAGTCCACGACCAGGTCCTTTGTATTGCTTACATTGAGGGACAGGTTGTTGTCCTGGCCACAATGCCAGTTCTCTGACCACCTCCCTACAGGCCGTCTCATCGTTGTCGGTCATCAGGCCTACCACCGTTGTGTCGTAAGCAAACTTAATGATGGTTTTGGAGTCATGTTTGGCCACGCAGTCATGAGTGAACAGGGAATACAGGAGGGGACTAAGTACACACCCCTGAGGGGCCCCAGTGTTAAGGATCAGCGTGGCAGAAGTGTTGTTGCCAACTCAGGAAGTAAAGGAGTAAAGGATCCAGTTGCAGAGGGAGGTGTTTAGTCCCAGAGTCCTTAGCTTAGTGATGAGCTTCGTAGGCACTATGGTGTTGAACTCTGAGCTGTAGTCGATGAACAGCATTCTCACATTCTGTTGGGAATTGGAGGGGGTCTAGGGTGTCCGGGAGGATGCTGTTGATATGAGCTATGACCAGCCTTTCAAAGCACTTCATGGCTACCGACGTGAGTGCCACGACATGGCGGTAATCATTTAGGCAGGTTACATTCACTTTCTTGGGCACAGGGACTATGGTGGTCTGCTTGAAACATGTAGGTGTTACAGACTTGGTCAGGGAGAGTTTGAAAATGACAGTGAAGACATGTCCTGGTAATCTGTCTGGCCCAGTGGCTTTGTGAATGTTGACCTGTTTAAAGGTTTTGCTCACATCGGCTACCGAGAGTGTTATCACACAGTCATCCAGAACAGCTGGTGCTCTCGTGCAGGCTTCAGTGGTGCTTGCCTCGACGCGAGCATAAAAGGCATTTAGCTCATCTGATAGGCTCGCGTCACTGGGCAGCTCGCATCTGGGTTTCCCTTTGTAGTCCTTAATAGTCTTCAAGCCCTGCCACATCCGAGAAGCGTCAGAGCTGGTGTACTGGGATTCAATCTTAGTCCAGATTAGTCTCCTGATCCTTGAAAGCGGCAGCTCTTGTGTTGAGCTCGATGTGGATGTTGCCTGTAATCCATGGCTTCTGGTTGTGATCTGTACGCACACTCACTGTGGGGACAACGTCATTGATGCACTTATTGATGAAGCCAATGACTGAGGTGGTATTCCTCAATGCCATTGGATGAATCCCGGAACGTATTCCAGTCTGTGCTAGCAAACAGTCCTGTTGTGTAGCATCCACGTCATCTGACCACTTCCATATTGAGTGAGTCACTGGAACTTCATGCTTTAGTTTTTTGCTTGGAATACATTGGCCATGCTGTCAATCCAGCATGACTTCTGCACATTCAAAACAACTGGAAACTCGGGGGGAAAAACGAGCTCCGACTGGGAAAATGCGTTTTCAACGGTCATCCAATTCGGAGATCCAACCTGAAGATCACTGACGTCATGATTCGACTTTGTTTTTGTCAGAGATCCCAGTTGTCTTGAAAGCACCATAAATTCAGAGTTTGATGACATAATTTGCCCACAAGGACTGCCGCTCCACCTTCCTATTCAAGTGAGCAAAGCACAACAAGGTGAGTCCAGAAAATGTCTTATATGCTGCTGCATAAATGATGTAATATGCCAAGGAGATATGAATACTGCAGCTAAGAAAGTAATGCTAAGTTTATTTTGTGTAGTAAACAGTTAAAAACCCATGTGCCTCATCCTAATAATTTGGTCCCTTTGCCCCTCATAACTTAGCCTACTGCTCTGACTTGGTGGTGCACAAGTAGTTTTAGAGATGTAAGAGTAATGTAATCATTGAATATTGTAAGAGCTTTCATTGTCTGCTTATATGCCTCCTTTATTTATCATACGGTTCCTACTTGGTGTACAGGGAGAATACTGTGAGAATGGCCCATGTTCTGAATTCTGTCGCTGTACATTTCAAAAGTGCTGAACAAATTGTTATATTGTCTACATCCGTCCAAGCTTGCTCATTAATGTCTTAATCAAAATTACGGATAGCCTCTTATGCCATAGTTTCTAAATCTCAATTGTCAGTAGAAACCACCTTTCTTTAAGAAAGTCAGCCATATCAGTTGTGTTTTTTAAAGGCATTAAATTAGGCTGAACAAACTGTTTCGCTGCCAAACAAGGCTCCGCTGATAGCCAGGTGAAGCAGTGGTAAGGATTCACTCCATGGTGCTGAAAAGAAAGCTCTGCTGTTGGGACATCTCTATGTAGACCCTAACCGTTTGTGGGCACTGTTTGTCACCGTTGTAGTGAAATGAATGTATTGTTTAGTGTTGTGTAATGTAGTGTGTAGTGGCTTTTCTGGTGTGAGACACATATATGTATGGTCATATTTTTGATGTTCCATTTAGTTTGTTATTTTATGGGGCCATCCCTTGTATCATTTTCTATGCCTCCTAGGTATTTGCATTTGAGTACTGCCACTAGGGGGAGTTGTGACGTCAAATGGGAACATTATTATTATTATTTTTGCCTCACCTTTATTTAACCAGGTAGGCTAGTTGAGAACAAGTTCTCATTTGCAACTGCGACCTGGCCAAGATAAAGCATAGCAGTGTGAACAGACAACACAGAGTTACACATGGAGTAAACAATTAACCATTCAATAACACAGTAGAAAAAAGGGAGTCTATATACATTGTGTGCAAAAGGCATGAGGAGGTAGGCGAATAATTACAATTTAGCAGATTAACACTGGAGTGATAAATGATCAGATGGTCATGTACAGGTAGAGATATTGGTGTGCAAAAGAGCAGAAAAGTAAATAAATAAAAACAGTATGGGGATGAGGTAGGTAAAAATGGGTGGGCTATTTACCGATAGACTATGTGCAGCTGCAGCGATCGGTTAGCTGCTCAGATAGCAGATGTTTGAAGTTGGTGAGGGAGATAAAAGTCTCCACCTTCAGCGATTTTTGCAATTCGTTCCAGTCACAGTCAGCAGAGAACTGGAACGAAAGGCGGCCAAATGAGGTGTTGGCTTTAGGGATGATCAGTGAGATACACCTGCTGGAGCGCGTGCTACGGGTGGGTGTTGCCATCGTGACCAGTGAACTGAGATAAGGCGGAGCTTTACCTAGCATGGACTTGTAGATGACCTGGAGCCAGTGGGTCTGGCGACGAATATGTAGCGAGGGCCAGCCGACTAGAGCATAAAGGTCGCAGTGGTGGGTGGTATAAGGTGCTTTAGTGACAAAACGGATGGCACTGTGATAAACTGCATCCAGTTTGCTGAGTAGAGTGTTGGAAGCAATTTTTTAGATTGACATCGCCGAAGTTAAAGATCGGTAGGGTAGTCAGTTTTACTAGGGTAAGTTTGGCGGCATGAGTAAAGGAGGCTTTGTTGCGGAATAGAAAGCTGACTCTAGATTTGATTTTCGATTGGAGATATGATATGAGTCTGGAAGGAGAATTTACAGTCTAGCCAGACACCTAGGTACTTATAGATGTCCACATATTCAAGGTCGGAACCATCCAGGGTGGTGATGCTAGTCAGGCGTGCGGGTGCAGGCAGCGAACGGTTGAAAAGCATGCATTTGGTTTTACTAGCGTTTAAGAGCAGTTGGAGGCCACGGAAGGAGTGTTGTATGGCATTGAAGCTCGTTTGGAAGTTAGATGGCACAGTGTCCAAGGACGGGCCGGAAGTATATAGAATGGTGTCGTCTGCGTAGAGGTGGATCAGGGAATCGCCCGCAGCAAGAGCAACATCATTGATATATACAGAGAAAAGAGTCGGCCCGAGAATTGAACCCTGTGGCACCCCCATAGAGACTGCCAGAGAACCGGACAGCATGCCCTCCGATTTGACACACTGAACTCTGTCTGCAAAGTAGTTGGTGAACCAGGCAAGGCAGTCATCAGAAAAACCGAGGCTACTGAGTCAGTGATTGACAGAGTCGAAAGCCTTGGCAAGGTCGATGAAGACGGCTGCACAGTACTGTCTTTTATCGATGACGGTTATGATATCGTTTAGTACCTTGAGCGTGGCTGAGGTGCACCCGTGACCGGCTCGGAATCCAGATTGCACAGCGGAGTAGGTACGGTGGGATTCGAGATGGTCAGTGACCTGTTTGTTGACTTGGCTTTCGAATACCTTAGATGGGCAGGGCAGGATGGATATAGGTCTGTAACAGTTTGGGTCCAGGGTGTCTCCCCCTTTGAAGCCGGGGCTGAACAAGGTAGCAGTTAGCGGACCAGGGCTAATCAAGCTAGCAGTTAGCAGGCCGAATTAGTGAGATAGTGAGTTTTGGAGGTTTCTTCTTCAATCTTGGAGAATGCCTACCACTGAACACTACTAACGTTTCTTCATCTCATCATTTTATCCTGTTAATTCAGGTATATAATGTGCAAAAGTGCAACATAACTCTCAAAATATTGAGTTATCATGGTTAATTGCATAGTCCATGAGTTTGGTGACGTTTGAAGGCAATTGGAGGGCGTTTTAATTAGGTGAAAAAAAGCTGTTGGTGTTTTCCCCATTGTAAGTAATGGAGGTTGGCTAGGTTGCTAATGGTTTATATGTAAGAGAACTTCCAACAATATTTTATCTCCTATAGCAAGCCTATAAACGAAGGCTCAGTTTAGTTCAGGGAATATATATAAATATGCAATGTGATGGTTAAAGTGTTAAATATTTGTCCAAAAAGTACATTTAACAGTTCGCTAGATAGCATTGTTTGCACAGGCCTCCAGTAATCGACAACTTTTTAGAAATTGACACTGATAGAACCGTAAGTTATATATTATGGGAATTTGTATAAGTATGGTGATTTTTAAAAAACCTGAGACCTTTTATTTTTGGTGGATACTGGAAAATGGAATGGGAAGATTTAATACTACAATAGAGTTGTAAATGCGTACTTGACTTTGACAAAAGAAAAAGATGAAGAACATATCATATTTTAATACACCTTTGAGAATGCCTGCTACTGAACACCACTAAAATGTATCTGTCATCATTCTATCCTGTTAATTCAGGGTTGTTATCTACTGACCATGTCTCAGTCTGAGGCGTGTAACACTGGCATGCATCTCAATATTTTTTTTGTTTGTTTACCCCACCATGATTTACATGCTAAATCGCAACTGGCAATAAACCCTAAATGACCACTGAAAGTCACACTCAGTGGCCACATACTTTACCAGTCAGTGTTTCCTGTTTTGACCAGGGGTTATACTCAATGATTTATATATACACTACATGACTGATAGGGGACGCTGTGTTGAAGTCACCTTGCCTCCATGTTGGCACTCCCCCACTGTTGTAAAAAATGCATTTATTAATGTCTACATTAGTTTTCGCCACGTTTATTTTATTACAGACACCTTAATGCATACCTTTAAATTATATTATCTGAGCTAAACATAAAAATGTAACATATATAAAAAGATTTTCCTTAAAGTATCCCAGGGTTTATATACATCATTCGTTATACCCTTCTAGCCCTCCAGCACAGCATCTGGTCTTGGTATCAACTAAAGGTCCAGGCTTGCTTTTTAAAAAAGCCAGCAGAGGAATAAAGGGTATGGCTGCTGACCATTGTATATGGTGACTGAAAAGTACCACAAGAGAAATGCGTAATTTATTTCAATGAGGTTATCTGGACATTCCTTTCCAATAAGTGCAGTTTGCCATGTGCTGATATCAACCTTTGGTGGTTTACATTAAACTTGACATTTCTTGATATGAGTGTCTGAGCACCTGTGAAGGATGTCGTCTCTCCACCCCCTGGGTTACCATGATGGCCACCTGCTGCCAAGAGTGCGCTTATTACAGACCTCAAATGTAAGAATGCTACAGGGGATTGACAATTCCATAATCTTGTAATGAACAAGTCGTTATGTTGGTTATTTCAGAACTACACTGAACAAAAATATGAACACACATGTAAAATGTTGTCCAATGTTTGATGAGCTGAAATAAAAAGAACCCATAAACGTTTCATACGCACGACATGCTTTTTTCTCTCAAATTTTGTGCACAATTTTTTTGTACATCCCTGTTAGTTAGCAGTTCTCCGTTGCCAAGATAATCCATCCACATGACATGTGTGGCATATCAAGAAATGGATTAGTTAAACATAGTGATCATTACACAGTCCGAGGCACACCTCGTGCTGGGGATAATAAAAGGCCACTCTAAAATGTGCAGTTTTGTAACACAACACAATGCTACAGATGTCTCAAGTTTTGAGGGAACATACAATTGGCATGCCGACTGCAGGGATGTCCACCAGAACTGTTGCCAGAGAAGTGAATGTTAATTTCTTTAGCATAAGATGCATCCAACGTCATTTTAGAGAATTTGGCAGTACGTCCAACCGGCCTCAGAACCTCAGACCACGTGTCTGTCGTTGTGTGGGCGAGTTGTTTGCTGACATCAACAGAGTGCCCCATGGTGGCATGGGGTTAACAGCTTCTACACTCAAGCCATAGGACTTCTGAACAATTAATCAAGCCATCACCTCAGTAATGCACGGCCCCATGTCACAAGGATCTGTACACAATTCCTGAAAGCGTCCCAGTTCTTCATACTCACCAGACATGTCACCCATTGAACATGTTTGGGATGCTCTGGATTGATGTGTACGACGGCTAGTTTCAGTTCCCATAAATATCCAGCAACTTTTGCACTGCCATTGAAGAGTAGTGGGACAACATTCCATAGGCCACAATTAACAGTCTGATCAACTCTATGCAAAGGAGATGTGCATAAGGCAAATGGTGGTCATACCAGATACTGGTTTCCTGATCCTACTGTTTTTTAACACATGCATGTCTGTATTCCTAGCCTTGTGAAATCCATAGATTAGGGCCTAACTTATTTATTTCAATTGACTGATTTCATTATATGTATTTTTATTTTACCTTTGTTTAACTAGGCAAATCAGTTAAGAACAAATTCTTATTTTCAATGATGGCCGAGGAACAGTGGGTTAACTGCCTGTTCAGGACGACAGATTAGTACCTTGTCAGCTCGGGGGTTTGAACTTGCAACCTTCCGGCTAGTACTCCAACTCTCTAACCACTAGGCTACCCTGCCACCCCACTGTAACTGTAACTCAGTAAAATCTTTGAAATTGTTTCATGTTGAGTTTATATTTTTGTTCAGTATAAGCGACAAGAAATACATCTTTCTGAACTGGAGTAAAGTGGATAAAAACGTCATATAGACTGACTCAAGCGTACCATTGAATGTAACAGTTTGTTGGAGCAAGTCAGCAGTGTACTTTCTTAACAGAAGGGGGCAGTCTAGCAACGGCTTTGTTTTCTCCACTAACAGCTCCATGGCTCGGTCCCAATCAGTCCTGTCCCCTCCTCTCCTTCAACATTCCGATGTGAAAGAACTGACCAGGTGAAAGAGCTTCAACTATATTGTTTTTACCTGTCAAGTATTTTCCAGTCAGGGCAGATAAGGGGGGAGGAGGCGAGGAGAGGATGGACTTTAGAACAGCTGAAACATAACTTGGGCTTTTTTTTATTAATGCGTTCACACAGGCAGCCCCATTCTGATTTGACCAATCAGATCAGCTATTTTGCCAATAATTGGGCAAAAGATCAGAATTAGGCTGCCTATGTAAACACAGCCTATGAGTCCCATAGGCAAGACCGCCTACCCTGTCCCCCTCTGTTTTTCCTCTTTTTGTAACAAGATAGATGTTAACTAAGGTTTTGCCTTTGAGTAAGAGAGCATGGAAATTAGATTGTAGCCTGGGTATCTGAGCAAACAGCAGTAGCCTAAAGCGGGATCTGTGTTGCTAAAGCGCATAATGACTAATATCAGTGGCTGATTGTCTAAGGTCCACTGATTGCCTGTTCTGTGTTTTTTGATTGCTAATTTCACCCTGCATGTGTTCTAACAAAAGTTCACACCACCTGAATGTACCTTGGCTGCGGATCACAATCGGAAATAGGAGTCAAACAATTGAAAACACATGCAGGTATTTCTAATTGAGTTTTGCCTTTTCATATTGACTAAATATCAATATGAAATCAAATAAGAATCAAAAAGCATTTGTAAACTACACAAATCTAGAAAACGAAGAAACGAACACAATCAAATACAATCGTAAATGGTTGCATTTGAGGACTGGAAAGATATATTGGATTCTCACGATCATCGTTAACATTACGCTTACTAAGTAATAGGCTAGTGTACTGTCAGAGGGTGAACTTGTACATCAAGCTGCCTCACGCTACAGAAACAGGAGCTCCTATGAGCTGTTCCGGCTCACACACGCCAAGGATCTTGCAAGGCTACTTACTTACTTTTTAGTAAGTAATGAGTTGATATCAAAGTTGCTTTCACTGTTTTGTACAATATAATTCTGGCTCTAGTTAGGTAGAGCACACACACATCTGTTTAGCTAAACCTGGTTGTCTCTTTACATTTCAGACAGGTGCTGGCATCTGGAACCAAATATGTGGAAATACTCTGCAGTGATTGGTGTCTGTCTCAGAGTGTAGAAGAGGGTGAGAGACAGATGGAGAATGTCAATTGCATATTCCTCGTATCCTCTCTCCTCGCATCCTTCTCAAAACCCATTGGATGAGAAAGCCAGAGGTCCCTCCTCTCTGACCTTCTCCAATGAGTTTTGAGGTGGTAAGATGAGAGCCAACATGTTAACCCCCAGCCCATATCTTTGCACATCCAGAGTCTTCCTCCTGGGCAACACACTATGCCTACTCCAGTCGACATAGCTCGACATAGCACCTCTAATATAATGTTGGCATAAAAATTGCTAATATATACAGAGCTAGTCAAAAGTTTGGACACCTACTCATTCAAGGGTTTTTCTTTATTTGACTATTTTCTACATTGTAGGATAATAGTGAAGATGATAGTCCCACTAAGCGCAAAACAGATAACCAGCAAGACTATCGATACACCATCCTAAGTGTGCCTTGAATTCTAAATAAATCACAGACAGTGTCACCAGCAACGCACTCCCACACCATCACACCACTTCCTCCATGCGTCACGGTGGGACCACACATGCGGAAATCATCCGTTCACCTACTCTGCGTCTCACAAAGACACAGCGATTGGAACCAAAAATCTCAGAATAGGACTCATCAGACCAAAGGACACATTTCCACCAGTCTAATGTCCATTGCTCATGTTGCTTGGTACGAGCAAGTCTCTTCTTCTTATTGCTGTCCTTTTAATAGTGTTTTTTGTTGTTGCAGCAATTCACCCATGAAGGCCTCATTCATGCAGTCTCCTCTGAACAGTTGATGTTGAGATGTGTTTGTTACTTGAACTCTATAAAGCATCTATTTAGGCTACAATTTCAGAGGCTTGTAACTTTAATGAACTTGCCCTCTGCAGCAGAGGTAAGTGTGGGTCTTCCTTTCCTGTGGCAGTCCTCATGAGAGCCAGTTTCATCATAGTGCTTGATCATTTTTGTGACGGCACTTGAAGAATCTTTCAAAGTTCTTGAAATGTTCTGGACTGACTGACCTTTGAGCTGTTCTTGCCATAATATGGACTTGGTCTTTTACCAAATAGGGCTATATTCTGTATACCACCCCTACCTTGTCTCAACACAACTGATTGGCTCAAACGCATTAAGAAGGAAAGACATTTCACAAATTAACTTTTAACAAGGCACACCTGTTAGTTGAAATGCATTCTCTCAACCATGAAGCTGGTTGAGAGAATGCCAAGAGTGTGCAAAGCTGTCATCAAGGTAAAGGTTGGCTACTTTGAAGAATCTCAAATATAAAAGATATTTGGATGTATTCAACACTATTTTTAGTTACTACATGATTCCATATGTGTTATTTCATAATTTTGATGTCTTCACTATTATTCTACAATGAAGAAAATAGTAAAAGTAAAGAAAAATCCTTGAGTAGGTGTGTCCAAACTTTTGACTGGTTCTGTACATCATTCCCGCACCTTGATACAGTATGAACACTGCAATCACTGGCGATGGACGAATCATTGAAAGATTAATGGAGTTTGAGACAGACTTTTTTATTTTCAAGCAGGAATAGCTCAGAGTAAACAGATGTAGATTAAGCAATTCATTACTTGAGAAACTTCAGACAAAGTCATTTCTCAATGAAGTATTCTAATGGCGGCTGGAAATCTCGACTTCCCACCCGAGAGTAATGTGAAGTCATAGGGTTTCTCGGCTACAGCAGCCAATTAATGGGAGTCTAGGGCTTTTTTGAATCTGTCAAGCACGCTATTGACATTCTGTGGCTGTATTCTTATGCTCAATTTGATGATGCCGCGGTGCTTTCCAATTAAAATGTGGAAAAAATGATGGAGGAGTGCGTATTATCTGGAACAGAGCTCTTCAACACCCATCAAGGGTGCATTGACCCCTACTTTCATCTTCTGTGAGATGAGAATTGCTGCGACATCTCTATTTAGTCTGTTTATTGATTTGTTCGCTGTCTTGCTGGTGATTACTGTGCAAGCATATGTTACCTTGGACCGGCTTAATTTGAGTGCACCTTTTCAGTGACACAGATTTGACTCATATTGCTATATGCCTGTAAGCAACCCTCTGGAGTCGGAGCCATAGTGGAGATCTCATGCTGTAGATGTACAGAATTCAGATAAGTCACCTTATTATGTCAAAAGGGGGAATTAAACAATCAAAAGGAAGCTGACTGAAGTTCCCCTGCTGTGGCACTTCCACATACACGAAGCATGTACATCCCAAATAGTACTGACACACCTGCTCTGCTTGCTCCGACTACCGTGCCTTCTCGCCATGTCTTCACTCACAGACCTTTCACAAGTCTGGATGAATGAAATAGCATCAAAGTAAAAAGAATTGCCACCCATTTCCAGGGAGCTATACACTAGCTACATATAAGCCCCATAAGTCTGGATTGTGATACTGTAAATGTGTCAACAAGGGCACCATGACATAATGTTATGTATGGTACGATGTGCTGTTCGTTGTACTGTATGTTGTTATGGTTTACAACAGTATGCTGCTTTAAGGATGAATGGGTTGTCAGAATGAGTGACTATGTCATTAAACGACAGTGATGTACAATGCGAAACTGTGCAGATGCGCATTATTTGACAGGTAAGCTAGATATAGCAAACGTGTCATGATTAATCAGTAACCCGCAAGAACGACAGTTCCCGGCTAAATGGGCCCTCGCAGGCAGCTTCATGTCAGGGGCAAGCCTGGTTGGCCCCCAGCGAGTCTGGCCTCTCAAATGCAGGGCTCGGGGGTAGCATGAGTGGGGCCCAACATGGACCCATGGGCTAGCATAGAGAGTGGGAGAGGGAGTGGGCAGCTAATCTAGTCCAGCTGACCGCCCCCCCATGACTCCCCCTCTGTTCAGGGACATAAGTGCCTCAGCCACGCTGCAGCTGCTGGCCGCTGTGATAAGAGCACAACATAGACGCGCGCGCACACACACACACACGGATGTAGTTCATACACATATTAGGCACACACATATGCAGCACACTTGCGCGCACACATGCACATACACACAAACAGAGAGGGGAGAGAACTTGATAAACACAAGGTACGCATGCGCACTCACTGCTGGACGTACACACACAAACATGTGCTCACCCTGACCCATTTGCTGAACCCCCACTGAGAAAGTTTGATTATTTCACATACCCTAAATGTGATAGTCTTCCACTGACATGCACTCTACCACGAATGCAATCTCTCAAAATACTGCTGTAGAACATCAACATCACTGAAAGATGCCAGACCTGGGTCAGACCTGGCCTAGGTGAAATACTTCAAAGTATTGGAGATGCGCTTGATTTATCTTGGCGTTTGCACTTTGGGGACTATTCCATTGTTTCCATTGTATCGGGCAAACCAAATCAAGCTCAGCACAAATACCCAGGTCTGCTACAGTAGGCTGATGTTAAAAACATCTATAGTCAAATGTCATTGTATGTTCCAGACAGTGCAGTGTGGTGACATGTTTGTGGTAGCCTTGCCTCAGTCAGTGTTCAGGACTGGGCTATAGAGCAGTGATAAAGCTCCTGCTTGGGAAACACAGCAATGCCCTTCAGACAGAATATTATTAGCGCTGAGTTGGACTGATTTAAAGCCAAACTGTGCAAACAAGCTCCAGTATGTGGATTATAAAGCTTCAGCCAAATAAAGTTCAAACACAAAGCACAGCACAGCCTCGCTCTGCTCGCTGCATGTCCTCCTTAGACAACTAGGGAAAGTAGTGCTCAGAATTTACGATGAAAGGCGTACAAAACACATAACTCTCACTCGTCTCAATGAAGTACAATTAGTTGTTTGAGTCTATGATGGAAATAGGAGAAGCTGTGCAAAGGCATTAAAAAAACTCACCCATCTCAATGGACAACAATAAAAACAGGGACATGCTTTTGTAATATGCTTTTTATGTACGTACAAGGTCAGTATAGTATTACCTTTCCCTAATTCCCAGATTTGAGAGAAAATACACAGTTGATGTGAGCATTTGTCACGGGCTTCAGAGAAGGCATGCAATGGGGTTTATCTGTGTGTTTCATTGTTAGGGGTTGAAATCATGAAATGGCTACAAACAAGTCATTACATAGGAGAATAGAGCACAGAGAAAATAAAATGTACATGTCTCATGGGCTATACTTTGTTGCAGTGCTTACAACAACGAGCTTGGCCAAATCAATCACATTTCTCCCAAGCAAAGGCAGGGTTGGAAGGTCATTGAAAAAGCATGCAACTCCTTAGAATACCAACATTGAAGGAAATACAGACATATTAGATCAAGGGAATGGCAGAGGGGGAAAAAGTCTGGTAAAAATGATGGCTGTTCCTTTCTTTCACATATCTGTTTATGATGTTGATCTCCAATTCACCATCGGATTTGTAGAGGGTGGCTTGGAACATAAAAGATGGTCACCCCATCAGCTTTTTTATTCTTCAGAATCATTTACATCCCATCATCCTCCTCAACTTGTTAGGCCACCAGCTGCCACTGAGTTGCATCACTGTTAGAGTAAAACAAGTGTTGTTTGGCAATTTTCACTCATCCTGGAGTGTACATAGGTTGCATCCTCTTTGCAGGGGGTAATGTAATCACCTTGCAGTATGTCAATCATGTAATATCAGACCCATCTTAAAGGGAGGCCATCAAAGCGGTGTCCGGTAATAAATCATCGAGGGATTCCATGTGTGGCCATCCATAACTAACGTTATACCATGAAATGTCCATTAACTGTGCATTCCTTTAGAGAGAGTGCAACCATTTCAATTACTTGTGAAGTTTGGAAACCCCCCGACTGTGACTTTGACTGCGATTTTTCAGCTATCCAATTAATTAAACTCTACTCGTACTGTTGAATTTCAGGTAACTTTTTTAATGTTTGTCAAGTGAGATGTGATTATGTCCCAACTGACGGCTAAAAGCACCATCAAATAAATGACAAAAATCAGCATCACAGTATAGATCAAAGTATAGTATGTGTATCCCAATTAAAATAAATCCAGTTCAATCATGACCCTTTTAATAGAAAATGTCAATTACAATATGAATTTTACAGTACTTTCGACGATGTCCAACCTAGTTTTTATGTGTGTTCTAATGTTCTATTACAGCTCTTTTAGTAAGATCTCTTGATTAAAGGAGTACTCTTATTTCCTCCTCCCCTTTCATTTCCTTGAAATAGCATTTACATTTTTTAAACAAAGTAAGCCAAAAGTAAAAAGGACCAACTCAAATTAATGGGAAACATATACCTAACTTATTTTTAAACTTATTTTGTACATAATGGTGCTGCTGCCATCTCTTAAAACCGATATAACTTCTGGACTTCAGGACAGCGATTACAGCGATTACTCACCTCTATCTGGACAAAGATTTTTTTTATTATTAACGAATCCAACGCAAAGGATATACTGCTTTCTCTTGAACGGGCCAAAATCCCTGTCATTTACGTGAAGATAAGACAGAGGAAAAGAGGTCAGGCTACGTTCTGAGAGTTCGAGTGAGTAAACTTCCACTACCATCCGTTCTATTGGCGTGAAATCATTGGGAAACAAAATGATATATGATCAAGACTATCCTGCCAAAGGGACATTAAAACTGTAATATCTTATGTTTCACCGAGTTGTGGCCGAACAACAACGCGGATAATATAGAGCTGGGGGGATTTTCCATGCATCGGCAGGACAGAGAAGCTATGTCGAGGCGCGGCTGTGTGTCTATTTGTTAGTAACAGCTGGTGCGCAATGTCTAATATTAAAAAAAACTCTTGAGATATTGCTTGTCTGAGATGAGTACCTTATGATAAGCTGTTGACCACACTATCTACCAAGAGAGTGCTCATCTATATTATTCGTAGCCGTCTATTTACCACCACATACCAAAGCTGGCACTAAGACCGCACTCCAGCTGTATATGGCCATAAGCAAGGAGAAAATGCTCATCCAGAAGCAACGCTTCTATTGGCCGGGGACTTTAATCCAGGCAATCTTAAATCTGTTTTACCTAATTTCTCATTTCTGTCACATGTGCAACCAGATGAGAGAAAAAAATAAACTCTAGACCACCTTTACACCACACACAGAGACAATGCTCTCCCTCGCCCTCCATTTGGCAAATCTGACCATAATTATATCCTCCTGATTCCTGCTTACAAGCAAAAACTAAAGCTAGTACCAGTGACTCGCTCAATGCGGAAGTGGTCAGTTGACGCGGATACTATGCTACAGGACTGTTTTGCTAGCACAGACTGGAATATGTTCCGGGATTCATCCAATGGCATTGAGGAGTACAGTATACCACCTCAGTCACTGGCTTCATCAATAAGTGCATCAACTATGTCGTCCCCACAGTGTCCGTACGTACATATCCCAACCAGATTCCATGGATTACAGGCAACATCCGTATTGAGCTAAAGGCTAGAGCTGCCGCTTTCAAGGAGTGTGACTCTAACCCGGACGCTAATAAGAAATCCCGCTATGCCATAAGACAAACCATCAAACAGGCAAAGCGTCAATATAGGATTAAGATTGAATGCTACTACACCGGCTTTGACGCTTGTCGGATGTGGCAGGGCTTGAAAATGTTTATGGACAACAAATGGAAACCCATCCACGTGGCGTGAGCCTACCAGACGAGCTATATGTCTTTTATGCTCAAGCAACACTGAAGCATGCATGAGAGCACCAGCTATTCCGGTTGACTGTGTGATAACTCTCTTGGTAGCCAATGTGAGCAAGACCTTTTAAACAGGTCAACATTCACAAAGACGCGGGACCGATTACCAGGACGAGGCCTCAAAGCATGTGCAGACCAAAATGTTCAACCTCTCCCTTACCGAGTCTGTAATAGCTACATGTTTCAAACAGACAATGAAGCCGTGAAGTGCTTTGAAAGGCTGGTCATGGCTCACATCAACAGCATCATCCCAGATACCCTAGACCCACTCCTAATTTGCCCCAACAGATCCACAGATGACGCAATCTCAATCGCACTCCACACTGCCCTGATCGTGGACTACAGGAATAGGCGGGCCTAAATTATTCTCTCTACTATTATTCTGACATTTCATATTCTTAAAATAAAAGTGGTGATCCTAACTGACCTAATACAGGGAATTTTTACAAGGCTTAAAATGTCAGGAATTATGAAAAGCTGAGTTTAAATGTATTTGGCTAAGGTGCATGTAAACTTCTTCAACTGTATAACTTGGCGGAGTCAGAGGAAGGCCCCCCAAAATTGTCCAAGTCTCCAGTCACCAAAGTCATAGACTGCACAGCAAGCAGTACCAGAGCATCAAGTTTAAGACCAAAGGTCTGCACCTGTTGTATTCGGCGCATGTGACAAATAAAGTTGGATTTGATTGCACTTTTTCCAGAGGACGGCTATTACTTCTGTAGTGTTTAAATGTCAAGATCTATTTTCTTGCTCAGTAAAAACATTTTGAAACCTAGAATTATTCATGTTCCTTTTATACTCCCACTGAATTCTGATGTTGTGGGTTTTCTTTATTCCATATGCATCTTTTCTTGGGCTAATCAAAAGTATTGTCAGTGAGGATAGTGTAAGCAATACCGACGCATACCTGGGAGTGCAACCAAGTGTAGCGGTATTCAACACCCCACTTCCAATATTGCTATCAACCACATCGAGAATCAGTCACACCATTGTTCTATTTTATGGTGTGTTATGCATGCATGGCATGATACACCACAATGAAAGGTCAGCGTAATTATATTTGAGAGAGCGAGAGAGAGACTTTTTTCTGTTGTACAAATTCCATTTAATACAATTGTAGCCAGGTACCATTTGAGGTAAGCCATATGGACCGATTTCATGTTTTTCTCACAGAACTTTGTGTATGAAAATTTAAAGCAGTCAGTCATGCGATGTGATGAGTTGAGTTTAGTCGCACTCTGAGTGTTCATACTGATTGCTGCTATCCGTTCCACATCATCAAAGTAGGCCTACGAATACAAACAAGGGTTTCCCCATAATACTGCCTTTTGAATGATTTAACCAACCAGTGAATTAACCACATTGGCAAAATCTCGCATTGACGTAAACATGGTATCCTTGACTTACAGTAGTAATACACACTGCTAACCCACTCCCTCATTGCCAACTAATTTTTCCAGAGACGAACTAGCCACCAGACTGTTATTTTTGAGAGGGAAACAGCTTGGATTCACCTGACTAACTTTACCCCACAGCTACTTCACTCTTTTAATTTTCTAATCATAGCCCTCTACAAGGCATCATTCCGTTCCGTTATTGAAATGTACAAAATGCTTAGTTGTCATTCGTGTTCTTTGCATATTCTGTGCCCGATAAGACATCAACATTTCTACTTTAATTAATCAAGCTATTAATTGCGTCCAGACTAGACTTAACAAATACACACATTACTGTACTCAGTAAAAAGGGATAGAAATCTGCTATGAACATCATAATCAAATTGTATTTGTCACATGCGCCAATACAACAGGTGAAAAACCTTACTGTGAAATGCTTACAAGTCCTTAACCGACAACGCAGTTCAAGAAAGAGTTAAGAAAATATTTACTAAATAAACTAAAGTAAAAAATACTAAAAAGTAACACGTAAAATAACATTAACGAGGCTATATACAGGAGGTACCTGTACCGAGACAATGTGCTTACAGGTATAAGGGCAGAAAGCAAGACCCAAATACAGACACAGGAGGCAGATGGTAGAGCTCTGATGTTTATTATAACAAAGGGAGTAGGCAAAGACAGGCCGGGGACAGGCAAGAGTTCATAAACCAGGTCAGAGTCCAAACATTACCAGGTGATAGGCAGTTTCGAGGTCAGGCCAGGCAGGGGTCAGAAACCGATCCGAGTCCAAATACAGTACAAGGGGCTGGTAGTCAGGCTGGTAGTCAGAACAGGCAGAGTGGTCAGGCAGGTGGGTTCAGAGTCAGAACAGGCAGAGTGGTCAGGCAGGCAGATTCAGAGTCAGAACAGGCAGAGTGGTCAGGCAGGCGGGTTCAGAGTCAGAACAGGCAGAGTGGTCAGGCAGGCGGGTTCAGAGTCAGAACAGGCAGAGTGGTCAGGCAGGCGGGTTCAGAGTCAGAACAGGCAGAGTGGTCAGGCAGGCGGGTTCAGAGTCAGAACAGGCAATAGTCGAAACCAGGGGGACTAGAAACAAACAGAGAAATATAGGAGCAAGGGAAACTGCTGGTTGAATTGGCAAACAAGACGAACTGGCACAGAGAGACAGGAAACACAGGGATATATACACCGGGGATAATAATCGACACCTGGAGGGGGTGGAGACAATCAAAAGGACAGGTGAAACAGATCAGGGTGTGACAGGTTTGATTAGAGGTATTTGTACATGTAGTTATGGGTAAAGTGACTATGCATAGATCATAGACAGCACGTAGCGGCAGTGATAAAACAAATGGAAGGGGGGGTCCAGCTGGCGCCATATGATTAATTGTTCAGTAGTCTTATGGCTTGGGAGTAGAAGCTGTTAAGGAGCCTTTTGGTCCTAGACTTGATCCTCCGGTACCGCTTGCCGTGCGGTAGCGGAGCGCACAGTCTATGACTTGGTTGACTGGAGTCTTTGACAATTTTTTGGGCCTTCTTTTGACACCGCCTATTATATAGGTCCTGGATGGCAGGAAGCTTGGCCCCAGTGATGTACTGGGACGTACACTCTACCCTCTGTAGCTCCTTACAGCCGAGCAGTTGCTATCATAGGTGGTGATGCAACCGGTCAGGATGAACTTTTTGAGGATCTAGGAACCAATACCAAATATTTTCGGTCTCTTAAAGGTGGAAAAGGTGTTGTCGTGCCTTCTTCACCACAGTCTTGGTGTGTTTGGACCATGATAGTTTGTTGGTGATGTAGACACCAACGACTTGAATCTCTTGACCCGCTCCACTACGTCAATGTTAATGGTGGCCTCCTGTTCAGGTTCATCTTTTCCTGTAGTCCACGTTCAGCTCTTTTGTCTTGCTTACATTGAGGGAGATGTTGTTGTCCTGGCACCACACTGCCAGGTCTTTGACCACCTCCCTATAGGCTGTCTCATCGTTGTCGGTAATCAGTCCCATCACTGTTGTGTCGTCAGCAAACTTAATGATGGTGTTGGAGTCGTGTTTGGCCACACAGTCATGGGTGAACAGGGAGTATAAGAGGGAACTAAGCATGCACCCATGAGGGGCCTCAGTGTTGAGGATGAGCATGGCAGACGTGTTGTTGCCTAAACTTACCACCTGGGGACGGCCCGTCAAAAAGTCCAGGATCCAGTTGCAGAGGGAGGTGTTTAGTCCCAGGGTAATTAGCTTAGTGATGAGATTTGTGGGCACTATGGTGTTGAACGTTGAGCAGTAGTCAATGAACTGCATTCTCACATAGTTGTTCCTTTTGTACAGGTGGGAATGGGCAGTGTGGAGTGCGATTGAGATCGTGTCGTCTGTGGATCTATTGGGGCGGTATGCAAATTGTTGTGGGTCTAGTGTTTCCGGGATGATGGTGTTGATGTGAGCAATTATCCACCTTTCAAAGCACTTCATGGCTACCGATATGAGTGCTACGGGGAGGGAAATCATTTGAGCAGGTTATCTTCGCTTCCTTTGGCACAGGGACTATGGTGTTCTGCTTGAAACATGTTATATTACAGACTGGGTCAGGCAGAGGTTGAAAATGTCAGGGAAGACACTTGACAGGACGTGTACCAGGAGTACATGTCCTGGTAATCCATCCGGCCACGTGGCTTTGTGAATGTTGACCTGTTTAAAGGTCTTGCACACATCGGCTGAACATATCCCAGTGTGTGCTAGCAAAATAGTCCTGTAGCATAGTATCCGTGTCATCTGACCACTTCTGTATATTGAGCGAGTCACTGGTACTTCCTGATTTCATTTTTGCTTGTAAGCAGGAATCAGGAAGATAAATTTATAGTCAGATTTGCCAAATGGAGGGCGAGGGAGAGCTTTGTATGTGTCTCTGTGTGTGAAGTAAAGGTTGTCTAGATTTGAGGTAAAACATTATTTAAGTTTGCCTGCATTAAAGTCCCCGGCCACTAGGAGCGTCACTTCTGGATGAGCTTTTTCTTGTTTGCTTATAGTTCGTGGAGTGCAGTCTTAGTGCCAGCATCGATGTGTGGTGGTAAAATACATGATTACGAATACTATAGATAAGAACTCTCTTGGTAGATAGTGTGGTCTACAGCTTATCATGAGGTGCTCCACCTCAAGACTTCTTTAATATTAGACATTGCCCACCAGCTGTTATTGACAAATACACACACCCCCACCCCTCGTCTTACCAGAAGTAGCTTATCTGTCCTGCCAATGCACAGTAAACCCAGCCAACTTTAGATTATCCATGTCGTCAGAAACCCATTGTCTTCCCCCATTGAACATCGCATCATTCATGACCATCTTACCATGAACAGGTCACATATACCCTTTCTACTGTACAAACTGTACTGTATTCTGCTATTGTCTCTGATATTTTCTTTTCACATTGTGCATTCCAGCATGGTTTCAGCAACTATGGTTGATGTGTATTTTTTTATTTTTTATTTTACCTTTATTTAACTAGGCAAGTCAGTTATGAACAAATTCAAATTTTCAATGACGGCCTAGGAACAGTGGGTTAACTGCCTGTTCAGGGGCAGAACGACAGATTTGTACCTTGTCAGCTCGGGGATTTGAACTTGCAACCTTCCGTTTACTAGTCCAACGCTCTAACCACTAGGCTACCCTGCCGCCCGAGGGCAGCGCAGTACATTTCGGCAGACACAAGCCCTTGTTCGTATATGGCATACTAATTCAGACACCCTTTGAGAAATGTCCATTTACACAATGAGGAAAAGAAGGCAGTCCTTCCACACAAACACAGAACAATGGTACTGTACACAGAGAACATGTTTGCTCATAACTTAATTTTAACAAAGTTCTAGGAGAAGAAAGTGTTTTATAATGAACACTTAGCTAAGCATTAGCGAGAACAAATGAACTGGCGATGACAGCATGACAAAGAGCCCAATCTTCACCGCGTGCATGATAATCATTAGGTCAGAGCTATCCCACATATTCTAAAGTTTCCACATCTCTTGCAGCCAACAGCACTTGGAATGATCAGAGTCAGTGTATTTGTCCAGAATGGATGAATAGTAGCTCCATTGTCCATCTCTACCATTCCAGTATTAATCAGAAACAATGTTCCTCCTTCAGTCAAGTCGAAGAGAGCGGTATTAAAGTCCTTATATCCGCAAGGGTCTTTTCCAATCAGTTTGTGCAGTTGAGTACAAAATAAAGACAGTTCACTAGAGTCCGTTTCTCGTGATCTTTCCGTTTATATATAGATCTTAAGGAATAACCGTGCAGTTCCCGATGGCATTTTTAGAATTTAGTCCTGTGCTTGGATGTGCTTGGATAGCTGGATGGTAGGTTAGTCCACTAAAAAGTACTTTCATCTTGACTCGAAGCGATAACAATGTACAAGTATACAGATTGAAACCAATCTGTCTCAGTCTCTCCAAGTCGTACACCTAAGGGACTTGCAAGTGCAATTGAACCACTCACACAAAAAATAGGAAAAGGACTATGCTGTATATGTTTAGGAGACGGAGTAGCCTATATGCTAAAGACAAAAATGTATCCAGAATTTGTGAACAAATACTCCTGCTTTATGGGTGGTCCTTGGCAGTGCTTCCTCATTTAGTGACCATATAAGACCAGAGGTAGGACCAAAAGGCCAGTAAAGGAAGTTGGAGGCAGTAGGCCAAGTGCGTGGGCAGAGTTTGGGAGCCCATCTGACGGGAGGGTAGAATCTCTCCACAATCGGTCATTTCCGCTGGCCTAAGGGTGAGAAAGAGAGATCAATTTGACAAAAAGCATTGTAGCCCCACATGGTTAGCCTGAAACATAACATAACTAGGTAGGTATTATTCACTGCCGAGGGCCAAAACTATAAGCTATGCATTATCATTCAGAAATTTCAAAACGATGTGTCAAAGGTGATCGGGTGGGAGTCCTCTAAATATGCAAATATAACCTCCCTGAACTTAACTGGCAAAGGTATCAACTCCTGGCAACCTTTTCTTTAGATGAAATGCTGTACAAACAACTGAAAAACTATAATATTCCATTTTCTCTGACCCTGATGAAACAATCACCACACCTGTGTTGTAATAATTGATTCCGGAATGTTCCGTGTGGTCTCCACAGTATCAGGCAGAGGGTTGATGGCATGGCTCTCTCTGCCAGTGGCTGGGCTGAGGTGTCTCAATTCGCTGGACGTGGGCATCACGTCTGTCCCGCTCCCAAACGCCAGGAGAGCATTCCCTGTTTCACAAGATGAGAAAAGGCACAGTGTGAGAAGAGGAGACAATTAACCTGAGGCTCCCGAAATGGACCTGATACGTCTTAATGAATTTATAATCACGCCCACATTCAATTACTGCACAGGACTCTGCCTGAGCGGCTTGGACCAATTTGGATTTGCTCGGTGGATAAAAAAATACTCAGTATTCTCTTCTTGTTTCCCCAACTGCACCTGCCTCTCCACATCCTCTCATTAGCTCACAGACTAGTGTTCTCGGCCAAACAAGTCTGAGACCTCGCTCTGTGTCCTTTTTTGTCATGGAGAGGAGAGGCCACAGGACAGGTTTCTATCTGATGGCACTAGATTTACCCGGGAGGAAGATAGCCCCTGTCTGTTTAAACAGGTCAGATGAAAACACTGTAGCAAAGTCAATAATAAGGATGATTAATTATTAGAAAGGGCATGCACAAGATTGGAATAGAAATGGATAACCTTCATGGTGAGTGAGTCACCCACAATGATGCATGAAGCTCCTAAAATAAAGCCAAAAATGAACGTCTGGGTCATGTGCTTGAAGGCACTCTTCATCTTCTAGATGGATCATGAACATATCACACATTTGCTTAGTCGCTCTGGATAAGAGCGTCTGCTAAATGACTTAAATGTAAATGTAAGGTTAAACTAGCTTGTCTCCCAACATGAAATATTACACAATCATTACAGGTAATAACATTACTATGCTATTATGGGTTAAGTCTGTAATCGACACAAATGGTCTCCATAAGGAACTCTATACAAGTTGCATATTATCAGCTAATATTTACATCAACTGTTGAAACGGGAATTTATGCATAAGCCAATAAGATGGGGTGAATTAATAAATATGTTATTACTTTAGGTAAGCCCTGTGATTCTCTTTCCTGAGTGAAAAGGAAATGCACTGAACACCCAGGTGGAATTACCAAGGATACGGCATGAAGGGGATGATTAATATGAGAGAGAGAGAGCGAGAGGGGTGAAAGAGAGAGGAGCGAGAGAGTGAAAGGAAGAAATAGAAAGAAAAAGCACGAGATTATACTCTGACTGGTCATTTTCCCACAGAGGGGATAACTATTTAACACAATCGTTCACTGCTATTGAGCCTACAGGTGACTAACTGCTGTGGGACATATCTGCCTCATTGTATCAAATTTTCCCCTCGTCAAATCACTTCTCCTTGTGAGCCCAATTTGCTGTAGTCCTTTGGCACAGGTATTCAATGCAAGTAGGCTAGGATGAACGAGGAGTAACATCCAATAAATAACATTTGGAAATAAGAGAAAAACTGCATTTAATCCAACAGATTAGACAAATCAAATTATGCTTGGTTTCAATGGGAGCTCTGTGAAGGTTTTTTTGTAGAATAATTGCAAAAGCATTGTTATGTAGACCAATTATTGTAATGGAAAACCAAAGTGTTGCTTTTGAGATGTTGGATAAATCATTCCTCAAAGGGAGACAGCATATGAGAGACATTACAAAAAAACTAAAGGGCAAAATCCCCAGAACTCATGGAGTACATCGTCCCATATATTTTACCATTGGAATATAAATAACAATATTTTATAGAAATAGGGCATCTTGAGATACAATAAGATGTTGCTCTTGTTCTTCTCCCCTGTAAACCTGGGTAGTGTAACATGCTCATTAGGGATACCATAGCAAAAGGTTTCAAAATGTTTCCAATAGTTCAGAAAGTACCTTGGGCCGTTTTCCTCCATCGCGTGCCTAGTGAACACAACCCTACTCTAAGGCTATATCCCAAATGCCACCCTATTCCCTAAATAGTGCATTACTCTTGACCAGCGCCTTATGGAACCTAGTCACAACTAGGCCATTTGGGATGCAGGCTAAGTCACTGGAGACTGCTTTTTGTGATGACTTGATGGGAGCCACTCACCGAGACAGACGTTGTTGGTGAAGTATTCCAGGAAGTCGGAGCACTCTACTCTCTGGTTTCCGCTGGCAGAGCAGGAGCACCACGGGGCCACGCTAGATGTGGAGTTATCCATATAGTTGGGAGTTATCGAACTGCCTGCAGAAACAACATGTTCTCAGTTTAGTATCAAATATTCATTCCCTCGAAAGACCCATTGTTATAGGACTGTTATGCAACGTAAAACATTCATGAACCTTGTTTGCAATTCACTGTTCAATCGCACAATGTGAGTGGGGATGTGTTATTCAAGAAATGAGCAAAAATGCAGCTATGAATACAAGTGTGTTGAGGGTAATTCTTGCCAGCTGTCTGTTGCTCGTTTTTATGGAGTCAGACACTTTCATTTGCGCTTTCTTTGAAAATGGTTGGAAGTGTTTGTGTGCCATTTCTCTCCCAAGTTTTGAAATGGAATGGAGAGTTTAAGTGCTTAATAAATACAGACCAGGATTGAAAATGCCAATTGTCTGTTTGCTGAAGGGCACCACAGAATGCTCTTGAAATGTATTAGGTCACTTGTGCTCTTTTTTTCGAGAGCATGAAAGAAAAATGGCCAATCTTTGAACGAGTGCATAAATCAAAGTCTACATTTCATCAAAGACACTTCTCAAAGTGTAATAACAGCCTTTACACTTCAGAGTCTGCCTTCAGAGGTCCTTATGCAGTGGTGGGCCGTCAGGGCCAGCAAGGCCTTCTCTGCTGGCCTAAACATCATCAGAATATAATTTTAAAAATATATATTTTCCCACAAATATGTATTAAATTATTCCCCAGATTATTCCCTCACACTCTTCATTTCATAGCGTTCCTCTTGGTTGCACTGCTTCCAGCCCCAGGTTGAGATTTGGAGGGCTGGTCTTTATGTTAGATCTTTTATCCAATCATATTCAGCCATGTGTTGCCAGGGGTCTAAAATCTGCCAGCTTGTAGCTTAAAGTGAATGGAAATAAAAATTTAGTGTCAACCAATCAGCTTTAGAGTTGGCTATTGTACACAGGAGCCAGCTAGCAGGCGTAGTGCGTGCACGTCTTTTGATTGGATTATCAATATTGAGATGCAGGTCCTATATGGGCAGGTCTCAGGACTAGGAAAGTGAAATTGATAAACAAATTAATTTGCGTACTACTAAGCTGTTTTTTCAACCCACAATGGCGGAAGGAGAAGATATCGATTTGGTCGAGGATATAATTATAACGCCATTCTCAAGACAAACTTTTCAAGAAAAGTTAGACATTGTCAGGAGAGGTAGTTGCTGACGCTACAAAGCCTGTGACAGGCGGGAAAGGGGTTCGTTCGCCACTTTCAACTATGGGTGCTATCAATGACTCACAGGCTCCGAGAAGCACTGCAAACTGTACTGCTGGGAATGCCTATTATTTGCAAGTGATCAATTTGGTGTGTGGAGCCACACTGGCTTTGCAACCCTGAGTTGTCTAACCAAGGCAGCAACGAGACACCAAAGTACGGCTGGGCACTTACAAGCAATGGTGCTTTTGAAAACTTTTGGGGACATCCGAGTGGATCTACAGCTCAACGAACAAGCGCGCAGGGCAACGAAGCTGCACAATGAAAAGGTATTGTACTCTTCCCCTGCAATTCTCAGAATAAAAATGTCAATTTCAAGGTGACGCAACGCCTGGTTATACTGCGTTTCTGTCTAAATGTATAGTGTCTAGAGCCATGGAATCATAATGATGGTAATAAGAGGTGGATTAATTCGGGTGGGACTGTGTAGGACTTCACTGAAGGCCCAGGCCCCAGAACCACGGCACGCTACTGTCCTTATGTGTATGGCATATTAGGACATACAGTTGAAGTCGGAAGTTTACATGCACTTAAGTTGGAGTCATTAAAACTCGTTTTTCAACTACTCCACAAATTTCTTCTTAACAAACTGTAGTTTCGGCAAGTCGGTTAGGACATCTACTTTGTGCAGGACAAGTCATTTTTCCAACAATTGTTTACAGACAGATTTCACTGTATCACAATTCCAGTGAGTCAGAAGTTGACATACACTAAGTTGACTGTGCCTTTAAACAGCTTGGAAAATTCCCGAAAATTATGTCATGGCTTTAGAAGCTTCTGTTAGGCTAATTGACATAATTTGAGTCAATTGGAGGTGTACCTGTGAATGTATTTCAAGGCCTACCTATAAACACCATGGGACCACGCAGCCGTCATACCGCTCAGGAAGGAGACGCGTTCTGTCACCTAGAGATGAACGTACTTTGGTGCGAAACGTGCAAATCAATCCCAGAACAACAGCAAAGGACCTTGTAAAGATGCTGTCAGAAACAGGTACAAAATTATCTATATCCACAGTAAAACGAGTCCTACATCGACATAAGCTGAAAGGCCACTCAGCAAGGAAGAAGCCACTGCTCCAAAACCGCCATAAAAAAGCCAGACTGGTTTGCAACTGCACACAGGGACAAAGATCCTACTTTTTGGATAAATGTCCTCTGGTCTGATGAAACAAAAATAGAACTGTTTGGCAGTAATGACCATCGTTATGTTTGGAGGAAAAAGGTGGAGGCTTGCAAGCTGAAGAATGCCATCCCAACTGTGATGCACGGGTGTGGTAGCATCATGTTGTGGGGGTGCTTTGCTGCAGGAGGGACTGGTGCAATTCACAAAATACATGGCATCATGAGGCAAGAAAATGATGTAGATATATTGAAGCAACATTTCAAGACGTCAGCTTGGTCGCAAATGTGTCTTCTTAATGGACAATGACCCCAAGCATACTTCCATAGTTGTGGCAAAATGGTTTAAGGACAAAGTCAAGGTATTGGAGTGGCCATCACAAAGCCCTGACCTCAATCCTATAGACAATTTGTGGGCAGAACTGAAAAAGCGTGTGCGAGCAAGGAAACCTACAAACCTGACTCATTTACACCAGCTCTGTTAGGAGCAATGGGCCAAAATTCACCCAACTTATGGTGGGAAGCTTGTGGAAGGCTACCCAAAACATTTGACCCAAGTTAAACAATTGAAAGGCAATGCTACCAAATACTAATTGAGTGTATGTAAACTTCTGACCCACTGGGAATGTGATGAAAGAAATAAAAGCTGAAATAAATCTATACTATTATTCTGACATTTCACAGTCTTATAATACAAGTGGTGACCCTAACTGACCTAAGACAGAGAATATTTACTATGATTAAATGTCAAGTATTGTGAAAAACAAAGTTTAAATGTAATTGGCTAAGGTGTATGTAAACTTCCAAATTCAACTGTATATAGTATATACACTGAACAAACATTAGGAACACCTTCCTAATATAGAGCCGCACCCCCCCTCCCCTTTTTTCTTCGGAACAGCCTCAATTCGTTGGGACATGGACTCTACAAGGATGATGGCCCATATTGGCGCCAATGCTTCCCACAGTTGTGTCAAGTTGGCTGGATGTCCTTTGGGTGGTGGACCATTGTTGATACACGCGGGAAACTTGAGAAAAACCCTGCAGCGTTGCAGTTCCTGACACAAACCGGTGTACCTGTCAAATACTGCAATACCCTGTACAAAGCCACTGCAAACTTTTGTCTTGCCCATTCACCCTCTGAATGGCACACATACACAAGCCATGTCTAAATTGTCTCAAGAATCAATTGTCTAAAAACCCTTTCTTAAACCTGTCTCCTCCCCTTCATCTACACTGATTGAAGTGGCATTAAGTGATCATAGCTTTCACCTGGATTCACCTGGTCAGTCTTGTGGAAAGAGCATGTTCTTAATGTTTTGTATACTCAGGGTACATACTGCTTTAAACCTTCACAAATAGGATATACTCAAATCCTACTCATTTATTTTAGGCCTACACTATTAAAGAAGCTAAATGTAGCATGTCCACCTCCAAATGGCAAATACTTTCCTTGTATGTACATACATCAGCATCTTTCAGTGATAGCTAACTTGTTACATGTAGCTCCTTTAAATAGTAACTTTAATTTCCCTCAAATCAAATATTTCCTGACAATCTTTGTTTTTTTACTCATTAATGAACCTTTTCCATCCTTCTCTCATTGCCCCTCTAACTGCTTTCTCCTTTTTCAGTACACTAGGTTAGTTAAATACTTCCTTTTCTCTCTTTCTCCTGTTCTCCATTCATCGATTTATCCTCTCCTCCACTCATTTTGCTTTCTCCAATCCGTTCTCATTCTTAAGTTGCTCTCTCAGGCTCTGTACCCACCTATCAGGCCTGTGTAGGCAAGTAGACAGGCTCCATAGTTCCCCTGCTTGCAGCTGTTGGCAGACGACTCGGCTGGTTGGCAGTCGTACTGGAACTGAGCCAGACGGGACCTACACAGATCCAATACAACTAGCACGGTTTAGTAGCGAGCAAGGGCCGGACACAAATTACAATAGTAAAAAATATGAATGTTTTATGAAATGGTTTTCACTGGTGGACGATAGGGTTATGCTATGAATTTGGTACCGCACTAGTAAACTCAGCAAAAAAAACTGTCTTTCAAAGATCATTTGTAAAAATCCAAATAACTTTTCAATGATAAACAATTAATGAACATGCACCTGTGGAACGGTCGTTAAGACATTAACAGCTTACAGATGGTAGGCAATTAATGTCACAGTTATGAAAACTTAGGACACTAAAGAAGCCTTTCTACGGACTCTGAAAAAACACCAAAAGAAAGATGCCCAGGGTCCCTGCTCATCTGCCTGAACGTGCCTTAGGCATGCTGCAAGGAGGCATGACACCTGCACAGGATCAGTACATCTGAACATCACACCTGCGGGACAGGTACAGGATGCAACAACAACTGCCTGAGTTACACCAGGAATGCAATAGGCTGAGAAAGGCTGGATTGAGGGCTTGTAGGCCTGTTGTAAGGCAGGTCCTCACCAGACATCACAGGCAACAACGTCGCCTGGCAAAAAAGTGCTCTTCACTGATGAGTCGCGGTTTTGTCTCACCAGGGATGATGGTCGGATTCGCGTTTATTGTCGAAGGAATGAGCGTTACACTGAGGACTGTACTCTGGAGCGGGATTGATTTGGAGGTGGAGGGTCCGTCATGATCTGGGGCGGTGTGTCACAGCATCATCGGACTGAGCTTGTTGTCATTGCAGGTAATCTCAATGCTATGCGTTACAGGGAAGACATCCTGCTCCCTCATGTGGTACCCTTCCTGCAGGCACATCCTGACATGACCCTGCAGCATGACAATGCCACCAGCCTTACTGCTCATTCTGTGTGTGATTTCCTGCAAGACAAGAATGTAAGTGTTCTGCCATGGCAGAAGTCCAGATCTCAATCCCATTGAGCACGTCTGGGACCTGTTGGATCGGAGGGTGAGGGCTAGAGCCATTCCCCCCCAGAAATGTCTGGGAACTTGCAGGTGCCTTGGTGGAAGAGTGGGGTAACATCTCACAGCAAGAACTGGGAAATCTGGTGCAGTCCATGAGGAGGAGATGCACTGCAGTACTTAATGCAGCTGGTGGCCAAACCAGATACTGACTGTTACTTTTGACCCCCCCCCCCCCTGTTCAGGGACACATTATTACATTTCTGTTAGTCACATGTCTATGGAACTTGTTCAGTTTATTTCTCAGTTGTTGAATCTTATGTTCATACAAGTATTTACACATGTTAAGTTTGCTGAAAAGAAACAGTTGACAGTTAGATGACATTTATTTTTTGCTAAGGTTACATGTAAGGCTATGTGGCATACTGCAGTGAGGGGCATTTATTTATTTATTTCCACAATCCAGAATCATTAGTACAGCCACAGAGCAGGAAAGGGGGAAGGAGAAATAATGGTCATGACAAGAGATCGCAATAACTTTAAACCATCTTACATTTTATCTGTGTAAAATATTTAATGTGTTTATCCAGCAGACTCTCAGGGGTGTTCTAAATGATGTTGGTGGACAGCTTGGGGGTAGATATTGAACCATTGTTGATTGCTTGTTCGGTTTGTCTGACATGATACAGATGTGGTTCCCAAATTATCGGTCACGGCTCCACTGGTGGGTCACAGCTGGTACTGTCTGGGTCATGAGACTCCTGACTAAAGACTGGGTTGAAGCATTGGTTTGTTGAGTTAGTGGTTCACAATAAATATGAACAACAGTTTTTTGGTAAAAGCAAAAATATGTTTGGGAGTCAATGTTATACATCTTACACTGAGTGTACAAGACTGTTAGATGAGCTGGCCGAGATCAACCTCTCTGGGAGCGAGTCACAATATGTTGGCTAAAACAGAAAGTGGTAGTAGCTCATTGTGGTCTATGTCCCAAAATAGAAAAGTAAGTAAATAGGTGCAGTACATTACACATTAACAGTATGTTGTGTTATTAGAGCTTCTAACTCACCTGCACACATAGTCACCCTTGCACATACTCATCTGTATGAGGCAGCTGGGTTTGTCTGAACCCTCATAGGAGCAGCCGGGGACAATGGTTTGCCTGCGTCGCTCGGCGCACGCCATGTCCGTGCAAGGGCAGAAAAGCAGCTCATGTGTGTAGGCTGGAGGGACGCGATCAAAGAACCGGCGTAGGGCCTTATTACACTTGGCCTTGTTGCAGAGGCCCGACTTGGCCAAGGGTTTGATGCAGGCAGATACGTACTCTGTGCGGAGCTTCTGGCACAGGTCGTCAACATTACACGCCTTGGCTGCGTCCAGGCAACGGTTCACCGTCGCCACATTGGCCTCAGAGTCTGTTGGCGCAAGGAATAGGAGGAACCAGGAATCAGTATCATAGAATAAGAGAATGACCAAGCATAACATTTTTGGTAAATGCTATATCACCCATCAGTGATATATTGTTGAAACAATACAGATAGATAATCAGGTTCCTCTCTTCTAAGGTTAGTGGTATTCTTTGTTTGAATGCATTGGATTCTTTCCTCCGAGGAGGCACACCATCATACTGTAGTCCTCTTCAAATAACCAAACAAATATATAAGTTATGGGTAGATATATTTGATGGTTAGAGCATATTTAGAACCTAATTTGAATTTCCAAAGCATGACACAATAATCTCATTATAAGTGAATCAACACATTCAGACATAGTCTTGAGGGAAATTGCCATTTAAAAGTAGTAAACGTCTTGAGAAACCTAAATAATTATTGACGGGTAATTCATTGTTCCTCTGTACTTCTCTTCCTGCAAATGAAAATGTTAAAGCAGATGTAAATGAGATGCTTGGAAGCAAAACCACATTTTTTATAATGCTAATTGTATTAATTTTTAACTATGCCTCCAGGATACAATGTGGGTTATTCTATGCCTAAGGCTGCCCTCCAGGGGGACCTAAAAGATGGTGGTTTATTTTCAACATGAAACCTCTGGCTCATGGTCAAAAGTTTGCGGTAACATCAAAATAAACTGAGGTCCATGTACTTACCAGCCGTGATGGAGGCCAGACGAACGGAGTAGTAGTCTCTCTCCACGGCTTTGTAAGGGTAACTCTCTACCAGGTTGAGTCCTGAGGGGATACGGAATGACACATTATATGACACAGTAATGACACTATCCCTTTGGAGCGAATGATCAGGACTTGCACATTGTTCATTTCCTGTAGTTGTTTATTACGACTCCTGCAGGTTAATACAGCAAATACTCCCCCTCTCCAAGGACCTTCAGTAATTTGTTACACGGTGACGCCAGGTGTGGTGACTGATGACTGACTGTGTGCCAGGCATCATGACTAAGCTGCGTCAGCCAGATTGTGTTGTGGGTAGAGAGTTAAATCTGTAACCTGTGTTACATAAATGGACTTGGCCGCCATTCGATACAAATGACAGAGCTAAGTTGCTCACCGTGTATGACAGACTGATGGAGACTCCAGTAGATGCTGAGGCAGTTCTTCTCCTTCTTCATGCCCCGTTTGCACTGGCAGCCATGCAGGGGGCTGGAAATCAGGGCTGAGACGGCGTTGGCGCACTGGCTCCGGGCCCCGGGGCCCAGCTTCATGCTGCCGTCGCCCGCCACGCACTGACGCAGGGTCCGCAGACGTGGGCTGCAGGTCTCGTCGCTGGAGCATGAGTCCCCCGCCACCAGACAGTCTCTGCCTGCAGACAGGACCTCATGCAGGGCTACAGGAGAGAAGGGGATGGGGAGGGTGGTGGAGAGAAAAGAAGAGTAGAAGGCAGGGAGTGGAGAACAATTATGATTGCGTACACAGGTTATTTCAGGTCACGGTTTCAATTTTGGAAACCTAATTTCTCATTATGCAGATCACCCAACCCATCACCTAAACCACTTGTAATAATCAAATGAAAAGCATGAGGCTTGTGAAAACATCTGATGAAATGTTGAAAATATTTGACTACTGGCTATCTGTTGGTTTCTGTTGGTCTATTACACCAGAGCCCGTTCTCTGTCCTAAAAGATGTTTGAGACTGAATTGTGTCACTGGCCTACTCACTGGCCTACTATCCCATAATGTCAAAGTGGAATGATGTTTTTAGAATTTTTAACTAATGAATTAAAAACCAAAAGCTGAAATGTCTTGAGTCAATAAGTATTCAACCCCTTTATTATGGCAAGCCTAGATAAGTTCAGGAGTAAAAATGTACTTAACAAGTCAAATAATAAGTGTCATGGACTCACTGTGTGTAGTAATTGCATTTAACATGATTTTTGAATGACTACCTCATCCCTGTACCCTACACATGCGATTATCCGTAAGTTCCCTCAGTTGAGCAAAACACAGATTCAACCAGAAAGACCAGGGAGGTTTTCCAATGCCTCGGGCAACTATTGGTAGATGGGGACCAATGGTGACTTTAAAACAGTTAGAGTTTAATGGAGAAAACTGAGGATGGATCAACAGCATTGTAGTTACCCCACACAATACTAATCAAAGTGAAAAGGTGAAAAGGAGGAAGCCTGTACAAAACTAAAAAATATTCCAAAACTTGCACCTATTTGCAAAAAAAACAAAAGAGGAAATAAATTAACTTTATGTCCTCAATACAAAGTGTTATATTTGGGCCAAACACAACACATCACTGAGTACCACTCTTAATATTTTCAAGCATGGGGGTGGCTGCATCATATTATGGGCATGCTTGTCATCGTCAAGTACTAGGATTTTTGGGGGGATAAAAATAAAGGGAATTGAGTTAAGCACAGGCGAAATCCTAGAGGAAAAGCTGGTGCAGTCTGCTTTTCAAAAGACTCTGGGAGACAAATTCACCTTTCAGCGGGACAATAACCTAAAACACAACGTCAAATATACACTGGAGTTGCTTACCAAGATGGCATTGAATGTTTGAGTGGCCTAGTTACAGTTTTGACTTCAATCCTCTTGAAAATATTGGTGTCTATCAATGATTAACAAGCAACATGACAGAGTCTGAAGAATAAATAAAAAGTACTAACAAGTACAATCCAGGTGTACAAAGCTCTTAGAGACATACCCAGAAAGACTCTCAGCTGTAATCGCTGCCAAAGGTGATTCTACAAATGTATTGACTAGGGGATACTTATGTAAATTTGATATTTCTGTACTTAATTTTCAAAACATTTGGCAAAATTCCAAAACCACATTTTCATTATGGGTTAGTGTGTGTAAATGGGTGAGATATTTAACACATTTTCAATTCAGGCTGTAGCACAAGTGGTTGAATAAGTTAAGGGGTCATTAGGCTAGGCCCCTTTTTTCGCCACTTCCTGTCTGAATGACGTGCCCAAAGTATTATTGTTATTCAGGCCCTGAAGCCATGATATGCATATAATTGGTACCATTGGAAGGAAAACACTTTGAAGTTTGTAGAAATGGTAAAATAATGTAGGAGATATATGTTAGGAGAAAATCCAAAGAAACCACCAGATTTTCTTTTTGGAGAGAGGCCATGCTCTTCCAATGGCCAGTACACTCAACTCTAGCTCCCAGGATACAATTCCTATGGCTTCCACTGGGTGTCAGCAGTCTATGTTCAAGGTTTCAGGCTTGTAACTTGAATAACAAATTAGAAATAACAGTTTTAGTACAAGGACACCGGCTTGGAAATCCATGTTTGCGCGCGCCAAGAAGAACCTGCTAAATTCAGTTTCCTATTGAACATAGTTCTTTCCCTAAGAAATATTGTAGTGTCTGAGGAGTAAATAGAAACATATTTTGACTTGTTGAAAACAAAGTTTAGGGGTAGATTTTCAGACTCCTTTCTTTGAATGGTGAACGAGTTGATTACTCAAATGGATGGCGCCAACTAAACTGACTATTTGGCATATAAAGAAGGATTCTAACACGACACGACACACATGTTACAGCTGGGACCCTTTGGATGACAAATCAGAGGAAAATTTTCAAAAAAGTAAGTGAATGTTTAATCACTATTTGTGAATTTATGAAACCTGTGACGGTGGAAAAATATTGTGATGTGGGGCGCCATCCTCAAACAATCGCATGGCATGCTTTCGCTGTAATATCTACTGTAAATCAGACAGTGCAGGTAGATTAACAAGAATGTAAGCTTTCAACCGATATAAGACACTTGTATGTACCTAAATGTTTAATATTCACAATTTCTGATTATTTATTTGAAATGTGCGCCCTCCAGTTTCACCGAAAGTTGTTCCACTAGCGGGATGCCTAGGCTTTTAAGGGGTATGAATACTTTCTAAAGGCATTGTAAAATCCTCATTAGGAAGACATTCTATTTGAACCAGTCCTTGACTCTACGACAGGGTCGAGGAAAATTGGTAAATGATATTATTTCAGACTAATAAAATGTTCAGAGAAAGAGATTTGGGGATGATCTTAGACCATTCCGCCAAACCTTCATATCAGCTCTTCAATTCAAACCACAGGTTTTCAAAGGTGTTCAAGTCCGGAGACTTAAATGGCTGTTGCAATATGTTGATTTTATGGTCACTTAACCATTTCTTTGTGGATTTTCATGTGTGCTTAGGGTTATTGTCTTGCTGGAAGAATCACTTGCGGACAAATGTCAGCCTCCTGGCTGAAGCAACCAGGTTTTTGGTTCAAATCAGGGCCGCCTGCAGGCATAAGCGGTCACTTAGATCCCCTGGCTGTAAGGGACTCAGTCCATTGCAACTTTGTTGGTAGAGCATTGCACTTGCAATACCAGTGTTGTGGGTTTGGTTCCCACAGGGAACCAGTATGAAAATGTATGCACTTACTCTCCCCGCCCTGTGCACCTGGGTCCTGGACTTTGACGGGCCGCCCCTAGGTGGTGAGGGTAGGAAACAACATCTCCACCCCGCTGATCCTCAACACTGGGGCCCCACAAGGGTGCGTTCTCAGCCCTCTCCTGTACTCCTTGTTCACCCATGACTGGTTGGCCATGCACACCTCCAACTCAATCATCAAGTTTGCAGACGACACTACAGTGGTAGGCTTGATTACCAACAACGACGAGACAGCCTATAGGGAGGAGGTAAGGGCCCTCGGGGTGTGGTGTCAAGAAAATAACAGAGGGAGCCCCCCCCCATCCACATCAACGGGACAGTAGGTGAGAAGGTGGAAAGTTTTAAGTTCCTAGGCGTACACATCACGGGCAAACTGAAATTGTCCACCCACACAGACAGAGTGGTGAAGAAGGCACTACAGCGCCACTTCAACCTCATGAGTGGGTCACTTGAGGGGGTTGAGTCACTGATGTGATCTTCCGGTCTGGGTTGGCGCCCCCCCCTTGGGATGTGCCATGGCGGAGATCTTTGTGGGCTATACTCGGCCTTGTCTCAGGATGGTAAGTTGGTGGTTGAAGATATCCCTCTAGTTGTGTGGGGGCTGTGCTTTGGCAAAGTGGGTGGGGTTATATCCTTCCTGTTTGGCCCTGTCCGGGGGATGTCATCGGATGGGGCCACAGTGTCTCCTGACCCCTCCTGTCTTAGCCTCCAGTATTTATGCTGCAGTAGTAGTTTATGTGTCTGGGGGCTAGGGTCAGTTTGTTATATCTGGAGTACTTCTCCTGTCCTATCCGCTGTCCTGTGTGAATTTAAGTATGCTCTCTCTAATTCTCTCTCTCTTTCTTTCTCTCTCTCGGAGGACCTGAGCCCTAGGACCATGCCTCAGGACTACCTGACATGATGACTCCTTGCTGTCCCCAGTCCACCTGGCCGTGCTGCTGCTCCAGTTTCAACTGTTCTGCCTGTGATTATTATTATTTGACCATGCTGGTCATTTATGAACATTTGAACATCTTGCCCATGTTCTGTTATAATCTCCACCCGGCACAGCCAAAAGAGGACTGGCCACCCCACATAGCCTGGTTCCTCTCTAGGTTTCTTCCTAGGTTTTGGCCTTTCTAGGGAGTTTTTCCTAGCCACCGTGCTACTACACCTGCATTGCTTGCTGTTTGGGGTTTTAGGCTGGGTTTCTGTACAGCACTTTGAGATATCAGCTGATGTACAAAGGGCTACATAAATACATTTGATTTGATTTGATGAGGCTGAAGAAATTTGCCTTGTCATCCAAAACACTCAAACTCTTACAGATTGCACAATTGAGATATCCCGTCGGGCTATATCACCTCCTGGCATGGCAACTGTTCCACCCACAACCGTAAGGCGCTCCAGAGGGTAGTGAGGTCTGCACAACACATCACCGGGGACAAACTACCTGCCCTCCAAGACACCTACACCACCCGATGTCACAGGAAGGCCAAGAAGAACATCAAGGACAACAATCACCCGAGCCACTGCCTGTTCACCCTGCTATCATCCAGAGGGCGAGGTCAGCACTGGTGCATCAAAGCGAGGACCGAGAGACTGAAAAACATCTTTTATCTCAAGGCCATCAGACTGTTAAACATCTATCACTAACATTGAGTGGCTGCTGCCAACATGCTGACTCAAATCTATAGCCGCTTTAATTTAAATACAATTGGTCACTTTAAACACTTTAAACAATGCCACTTTATAATGTTTACATACCCTACATTACTCATCTCATATGTATATACTGTACTCTATACCATCTACTGCATCTTGCCTATGCCGTTCAGCCACCACTCATCCATATATTTATATGTACATATTCTTATTCATTCCTTTACACTTGTGTGTATAAGGTAGTTGTTGTGAAATTGTTAGATTACTTGTTAGATATTACTGCATGGTCGGAACTAGAAGCACAAGCATTTCGATACACTCGCATTAACATCTGCTAACCATGTGTATGTGACCAATGACATTTGATTTGATGTTGCTCTGGATAAGAGCGTCTGCTAAATTATTAAAATGTAAACAACTCAACTTACTGTTAAGAGTTAGAATAGTAGAATACAGAGGTTAACATTTGGTTGTGCATCAGCAGTTCTCTTGTTTTGTCAGTCGCTGACAGTCAATTAGCCATGTCAGCTGACAATTTTTAGATTGGTAAGTTAGTCTAGCCAGTTAACTAAACTTGTACTAATCATGGCCGAATAACGGCCCAGGGGCCCTTACCTGCAGGGGGCACCCATTGATTTTGTTGGTCACTTTGACTCAGATATCATTACATACATCATGTAAAAATGTGTATAATTGCAGGAAATTAGCTTTAAAACAGAAAAACAAATGATCCACCCCATGGATAGAATTGCTGGAAATTAGCATTAAAACTTCTAAAAAATGTTCTACCTTCACATAAACACTGGGGTGGCAGGTAGCCTAGCGGTTAGATCATTGGGCCAGTAACCAAAAGGTTGCTGGATCAATTACCTGAGCTGACAAGTTCAAAATATGTTAAATAAAGGTTCAACTAAAAAAAACAAAGGGAGATTTTACTGTCATTCTGTTACCAAACTTTGCATCTGAACTGTTCATCAAGTAAGTGTTCTGGGGTGTTTTAGGGGCCTATTTATCAATATTGCATAAATTATTCTAAAATACTACTTACGAACGGAATTTAGAATGTTCATAGGCATAGAAAATGCATCAAACAATCCTACAATCGTCACCATTGATAAATACCAATTGATTTCAGCCTCAGTGCTCGTGCACAACCTTGGCTATTTGCCTTTCGAAACACCACTAATTAACCATATATGGTCAAAATCATCCCTTTAAAGCCTGTGGGGAATATACAATGCGTACCGTGAAATACAACATACGCAACCAAAAAAAAGCGTTTTTAATTTACTGAAATAGACGTGCGAGTGTCAGAGGTTGAGAACAACCAAAAAGGTTTTATTTGGCTCGATTAATTGCGGCTTTACCAGTAGAAATCTAAACACAGCTACAAAGAGAGGACCCATCAGGACAATTCAAGTTGCTTTAGAAATGGCAAATATACTTCAAATGAGTAGGCAACGCTCACCAATAAGCCATCCATCCTCAACAGCTCCCTCCTGTAGGCATATAGACCAACATCGTTCTTCTGCAGAGTGAAGGGGTTGTACATTCCACCTGGCCACCTCATTCAGCACCATCTCTTACACATCACATAACACATCACCTGCACATTAAGTGAGTGGAAGCCTTTTCTGTTCACATAGCTGAACTCATTTTGGGATGGTGCTTTAATGGCAATGTGGGTGCTGCCTATTGCTTTGTTCGTATTTGGGAACTCAATGCTGGCAAACGCCCTTCACTTATCAACCCCGGACTTGTCTCGCCATCATTACACACAAACACCTGGTTCCAATCCCCACTCTATCACTGTATATATACACCCTCTGCCATTTGTTTTTGTCGGGCATTGTAAATGTTACTTGTTTTTTCCTGGGAGGAATCGCTCCTACTATTTCCTGAGTACTTTATATTTTGCACTTTGGGTTCACCCTTTGCCTTTTTGTTTATGAAGATATATTTTAGGCACAACAGCGTTTGGGTTTCATCCAGCTTTGTTCTATGGTGCTTAAATACATTCAGTAGTTCTAAACCTGTGACTGCCTCCTGCCTACTCCTCTCTACACCAGTGACAGGTTGCCTCTCCCAGGAAGCTGAAACTTGGCCGCAAGTAAATCTTCCAGCAAGACAATAACCCCAAGCACGTATCAAAATCCCCAAATAAATGCTTAATTAGCCACAAATCAACATTTTGCAATGGCCATCTCTGCATCAAATCTGTGGTTTGAATTGAAAAGGGCAGTCCATAAACGCAGACTAAGTATATCAAGCATCTGGAAATATTCTGAATAAGATCCCTCCCAATGTGTTCTCCAATCTCATAAAACATTTTAGAAAAAAGGTTCAGAGCCGTTGTTCTTGTCAGGTGAGGTATTGAAAGCTATTGAAAACAGGGGTATTCATTTTGACCCTTACCTTTTTGAGAGAAACAAATATTGCTTGTTGAACACAATTGTATTCTTTGAGCAATTGCATTAGTTTAAAATAACATTTCCCAGTTTTTTATAGCTCAGTCTGAGTTATTTATGATTTTATAATTTTCACTCATTTTTCTCTAGGCTGTCAATAATTTTGGACCCACTGTATGTTTTGTGTGGAGCATTCAGAGGACATAAAGCCTGTAACAGCACTGTAGATATATATCTATCTCGGCTGTGTCCCAAGTCCTTTTATAAGGCTCTCTATCTGTCTCAATACGGCGACATGACAGCTGGCAAAATGAGACTTCTATCTTCAAGTTTTTTTCTGAATCTGCTCTTTCTGTAGAAGGATTAAGCAGGGATAAACGCACTTGATATACAACCCTGGCCAGTGGTGCACTCATCAAATGAAACGCAATGAGACAATACATGATTTATACCCGACTTCCACATTCCCTTTCTTTTCCATGCTGCTTTGAAGCATATTAATGAGGGATTTTCAAATACAATTCATTAAGCTACTCTTCATATCAGAAGCTTCTAAAGCCATGACATCATTTTCTGGAATTTTCCTAGCTGTTTAAAGGCACAGTCGACTTAGTGTATGTAAACTTCTGACCCACTGGAATTGTGATACAACACGACTCCATAAGTGAAATAATCTGTCTGTAAATAATTGTTGGAAAAATAACTTGTGTCATGCACAAACTAGATGTCCTAACCGACTTGCCAAAACTATAGTTTGTTAACCAGAAATTTGTGGAGTGTTTGAAAAAGTCATAATGACTCCAACCTAAGTGTATGTAAACTTCCGACTTCAACTGTATATGTATGTATGAAGAATTGAAGTCGGAAGTTGTTTACAGACAGATTATTTCACTTATGATTGACTGTATCACAATTCCAGTGGGTTTACATACACTAAGTTGACTGTGCCTTCAAACAGCTTGGAAAATTCCAGAAAATGATGGCATGGCTTTAGAAGCTTCTGATAGGCTAATTGACATCATTTTAGTCAATAGGAGGTGTACCTGTGGATGTATTTCAAGGCCAACCTTCATTCTCAGTGCCTCTTTGCTTGACATGATGGGAAAATCAAAAGAAATCAGAAAAACAATTGTAGACCTCCACAAGTCTGGTTCATCCTTGGGAGCAATTTCCAAATGCCTAAAGGTACCACGTTCATCTGTACAAACAATAGTACGCAAGTATAAACACCATGGAACCACGCAGCGGTCATACCACTCAGGAAGGAGACGCGTTCTGTCTCCTAGAGATGAACGTACTTTGGTGCGAAAAGTGCAAATCAATCCCAGAACAACAGTAAAGGACCTTGTGAAGATGCTGTCGGAAGCAGGTACAAAATTATTACATTACATTACATTTAAGTCATTTAGCAGACGCTCTTTGGGGAGCCAGACGCTCATTGGGGAGCCAGAGCAGCGAACAGTTTTGACTGGGCTGAGCGGGAACTGTACTTCCTCAGTGGTAGGGAGGCGAGCAGGCCAGAGGTGGATGAACGCAGTGCCCTTATTTGGGTGTAGGGCCTGATCAGAGCCTGGAGGTACTGAGGTGCCGTTCCCCTCACAGCTCCGTAGGCAAGCACCATGGTCTTGTAGCGGATGCGAGCTTCAACTGGAAGCCAGTGGAGAGAGCGGAGGAGCGGGGTGACGTGAGAGAACTTGGGAAGGTTGAACACTAGACGGGCTGCGGCGTTCTGGATGAGTTGTAGGGGTTTAATGGCACAGACAGGGAGCCCAGCCAACAGCGAGTTGCAGTAATCCAGACGGGAGATGACAAGTGCCTGGATTAGGACCTGCGCCGCTTCCTGTGTGAGGCAGGGTCGTACTCTGCGGATGTTGTAGAGCATGAACCTACAGGAACGGGCCACCGCCTTGATGTTAGTTGAGAACGACAGGGTGTTGTCCAGGATCACGCCAAGGTTCTTAGCGCTCTGGGAGGAGGACATAATGGAGTTGTCAACCGTGATGGCGAGATCATGGAACGGGCAGTCCTTCCCCGGGAGGAAGAGCAGCTCCGTCTTGCCGAAGTTCAGCTTGAGGTGGTGATCCGTCATCCACACTGATATGTCTGCCAGACATGCAGAGATGCGATTCGCCACCTGGTCATCAGAAGGGGGAAAGGAGAAGATTAATTGTGTGTCGTCTGCATAGCAATGATAGGAGAGACCATGTGAGGTTATGACAGAACCAAGTGACTTGGTGTATAGCGAGAATAGGAGAGGGCCTAGAACAGAGCCCTGGGGGACACCAGTGGTGAGAGCGCGTCACCTGGTAGGAGCGACCTGTCAGGTAGGACGCAATCCAAGCGTGGGCCGAGCCGGAGATGCCCAACTCGGAGAGGGTGGAGAGGAGGATCTGATGGTTCACAGTATCGAAGGCAGCCGATAGGTCTAGAAGGATGAGAGCAGAGGAGAGAGAGTTAGCTTTAGCGGTGCGGAGCGCCTCCGTGATACAGAGAAGAGCAGTCTCAGTTGAATGACTAGTCTTGAAACCTGACTGATTTGGATCAAGAAGGTCATTCAGAGAGAGATAGCGGGAGAGCTGACCAAGGACGGCACGTTCAAGAGTTTTGGAGAGAAAAGAAAGAAGGGATACTGGTCTGTAGTTGTTGACATCGGAGGGATCGAGTGTAGGTTTTTTCAGAAGGGGTGCAACTCTCGCTCTCTTGAAGACGGAAGGGACGTAGCCAGCGGTCAGGGATAAGTTGATGAGCGAGGTGAGGTAAGGGAGAAGGTCTCCGGAAATGGTCTGGAGAAGAGGGAGGGGATAGGGTCGAGCGGGCAGGTTGTTGGGCGGCCGGCCGTCACAAGACGCGAGATTTCATCTGGAGAGAGAGGGGAGAAAGAGGTCAGAGCACAGGGTAGGGCAGTGTGAGCAGAACCAGCGGTGTCGTTTGACTTAGCAAACGAGGATCGGATGTCGTCGACCTTCTTTTCAAAATGGTTGACGAAGTCATCTGCAGAGAGGGAGGAGGGGGGAGGGGGAGGAGGATTCAGGAGGGAGGAGAAGGTGGCAAAGAGCTTCCTAGGGTTAGAGGCAGATGCTTGGAATTTAGAGTGGTAGAAAGTGGCTTTAGCAGCAGAGACAGAGGAGGAAAATGTAGAGAGGAGGGAGTGAAAGGATGACAGGTCCGCAGGGAGGCGAGTTTTCCTCCATTTCCGCTCGGCTGCCCGGAGCCCTGTTCTGTGAGCTCGCAATGAGTCGTCAAGCCACGGAGCGGGAGGGGAGGACCGAGCCGGCCTGGAAGATAGGGGACATAGAGAGTCAAAGGATGCAGAAAGGGAGGAGAGGAGGGTTGAGGAGGCAGAATCAGGAGATAGGTTGGAGAAGGTTTGAGCAGAGGGAAGAGATGATAGGATGGAAGAGGAGAGAGTAGCGGGGGAGAGAGAGCGAAGGTTGGGACGGCGCGATACCATCCGAGTAGGGGCAGTGTGGGAAGTGTTGGATGAGAGCGAGAGGGAAAAGGATACAAGGTAGTGGTCGGAGACTTGGAGGGGAGTTGCAATGAGGTTAGTGGAAAAACAGCATCTAGTAAAGATGAGGTCGAGCGTATTGCCTGCCTTGTGAGTAGGGGGAAGGTGAGAGGGTGAGGTCAAAAGAGGAGAGGAGTGGAAAGAAGGAGGCAGAGAGGAATGAGTCAAAGGTAGACGTGGGGAGGTTAAAGTCGCCCAGAACTGTGAGAGGTGAGCCGTCCTCAGGAAAGGAGCTTATCAAGGCATCAAGCTCATTGATGAACTCTCCGAGGGGACCTGGAGGGCGATAAATGATAAGGATGTTAAGCTTGAAAGGGCTGGTAACTGTGACAGCATGAAATTCAAAGGAGGCGATAGACAGATGTGTAAGCGGAGAAAGAGAGAATGACCACTTGGGAGAGATAAGGATCCCGATGCCACCACCCCGCTGACCAGAAGCTCTCGGGGTGTGCGAGAACACGTGGGCGGACGAAGAGAGAGCAGTAGGAGTAGCAGTGTTATCTGTGGTGATCCATGTTTCTGTCAGTGCCAAGAAGTCGAGGGACTGGAGGGAGGCATAGGCTGAGATGAACTCTGCCTTGTTGGCTGCAGATCGGCAGTTCCAGAGGCTACCGGAGACCTGGAACTCCACGTGGGTCGTGCGCGCTGGGACCACCAGATTAGGGTGGCAGCGGCCACGTGGTGTGGAGCGTTTGTATGGTCTGTGCAGAGAGGAGAGAACAGGGATAGACAGACACATAGTTGACAGGCTACAGAAGAGGCTACGCTAATGCAAGGAGATTGGAATGACAAGTGGACTACACGTCTCAAATGTTCAGAAAGTTAAGCTTACGTAGCAAGAATCTTATTGACTAAAATGATTAAAATGATACAGTACTGCTGAAGTAGGCTAGCTGGCAGTGGCTGCGTTGTTGACTTTGTAGGCTAGCTGGCAGTGGCTGCGTTGTTGACACTACACTAATCAAGTCGTTCCGTTGAGTGTAATAGTTTCTACAGTGCTGCTATTCGGGGCTAGCTGGCTAGCTAGCAGTGTTGATTACGTTACGTTGCGTTAAAAGAACGACAATAGCTGGCTAGCTAACCTAGAAAATCGCTCTAGACTACACAATTATCTTTGATACACAGACGGCTATGTAGCTAGCTATGTAGCTAGCTACGATCAAACAAATCAAACCGTTGTGCTGTAATGAAATGAAATGAAAAATGTGATACTACCTGTGGAGCGAAGCGGAATGCGACCGGGTTGTTGAGTGCGGAAGTTCTATTCAGTAGACGTTGGCTAGCTGTTGGCTAGCTAGCAGTGTCTCCTACGTTAAGGACGACAAATAGCTGGCTAGCTAACCTCGGTAAATTAAGATAATCACTCTAAGACTACACGCTCTAAACTACACAATTATCTTGGATACGAAGACAGCAAAGACAACTATGTAGCTAGCTAACACTACACTAATCAAGTCGTTCAGTTGAGTGTAATAGTTTCTACAGTGCTGCTATTCGGTAGACGGTGGACGTATGCTAGCTGGCTAGCTGCTGGGCAGATAGCAGTGTAGACTACGTTAGGACGACGAAATACGAAGTTGCAATAGAAGTGCTGACTGTTTCACTTTGTTGTCCTCTTTCTTTTCCTTTTTCTTCTGTCCTTCTTTTGTCTTTATTTTGTCTTCCTTTCTTCTGTTAACTAGATATTTGTTGTTGTTATTCTTTGTAAGCTAGCTAGCTTCTTCCAGGAGAGTCCCTAGCAACTGCTTAGCAACAAGTAAACAATTCTGCTAGCAATTCAGCTAGCTAAGATAACTAACTGTACAATTTTATGAAAAATAGTTAATTTTTCAAAAGCCTGTCTTTTTTGGTTTGTTCCTTGTTTTGTCTTCTATTGAGTCTTGCAGTGTTCTCTTGATTTTTTTGATGTACTTCACTCTAAAAAAAACATTTAAATCTCAATATATACAGGAGCTCATTTTTCAGCAGCTGCTCAATTTAGAACTCCAATTATCTATATCCACAGTAAAACGAGTCCTATATCTACATAAGATGAAAGGCCGCTCAACAAGGAAGAAGCCACTACTCCAAAACCGCCATAAAAAAGCCAGACTATGGTTTGCAACTGCACATGCTGACAAAGATCGTACTTTTTGGATAAATGTCCTCTGGTCTGATGAAACAAAAATAGAACTGTTTGGTCGTAATGACCATCGTTATGTTTGGAGGAAAAAGGTGGAGGGTTGCAAGCTGAAGAACACCATCCCAACCATGAAGCACAGGGGTGGAAACATCATGGTGTGGAGGTGTTTTGCTGCAGGAGGGACTGGTGCACTTCACAAAATAGATGGCATCATGAGGGGGGAAATTATGTGGACATCAGTTAAATCTTGGTTGCAAATGGGTCTTCCAAATGGACAATCACCCCAAGCATACTTCCAAAGTTGTGGCAAATTGGCTTAAGGACAACAAAGTCAAGGTATTGGAGTGGCCATCACAAAGCCCTGACCTCAATCCTATAGAAAATGTGGGGGCGGAACTGAAAAAGTGTGTGAGAGCAAGGAGGCCTACAAACCTGACTCAGTTACACCAGCTCTGTCAGGAACAAAATGTACCCATCTTATTGTGGGAAGCTTGTGGAAGGCTACCCAAAACATTTGACCCAAGTTAAACAATTTAAAGGCAATGCTACCAAATACACTCAATTAGTATGTAAACTTCTGACCCACTGGGAATGTGATGAAAGAAATAAAGGTTGAAATAAATTGTCACGAGTCCGGCCGAGGGTGGTTCCCCTTCCCGGGCGGGTGGCGCTTGGCGGTCGTCATCACCGGCCTATTAGCTGCCACTGATTGTTTTTCCTCCCCCTCCTTGTATGTTTAGTGGTAGCACCTGTTCATGTTTAATTAGTTTGTCTTTATTAGACAGCCGGCCCGCCTGGTTGTTGTGCGGGATTATTTCATTGTAAACCTTCGGCTCTGTTGTAGAGGTACGTGCTTAGTGCCTAGTCGTGATTTTTTCTATTGTACTTTTTCCCCTGTGTTTGGGAACGTTACTTTTGTGAGCACCCTGTTGGTGCTAGTAAAGACGCACAGCATTGAACACTGTCTCCTGCATTTGACTCCACACCCACGACACCCGGAGCATTACATAAATCATTTGCTCTACTATTATTCTGACATTTCACAATCTTATAATAAAGTGGTTATCCTAACTGACCTAAAACAGGGAATTTTTACTTGGATTAAATGTCAGGAAATGTGAAAAACTGAGTTTAAATGTATTTGGCTAATGTGTTTGTAAACTTCCGACTTCAACTGTATACAGACAATACCAGTCAAAAGTTTGTCACACCTACTCATTCAAGGGTTTTCTTTATTTTTACTATTTTATACATTGTGTAATAATAGTGAAGACATCAAAGCTATGAAATAACACATATGGAATAATGTAATAAGCAAGAACGTGTTCAACTGGTGTTCAATGACTGTGTACATAGAGCAGCAAAGGGGGGTGAAATGGAACCGAGGTGTGCAAAAACCGGTTGAATCAACATTGTTTCCATGTCATTTCAACAACCAAAAAAATAAATGTGGTGACGTTGAATCATGTGGAAAACTGATTGGATTTGAAAAAAAGTAATCAACTATATAAAAAAAAAACTATATATATACTATATACTAATACTATATACTATATAAAAATACTATATAAATATAAAAAATCACCCAACTTTTAACCCTAATTTTTAACCAATGACGTTGTGGCATTTGTTGATTTCACATTTGAATTTGCGTTAGTTGACAACTCACTCAACAAAATATAAATCAAAACTAGATGTTGAAATTACATCTGTGCACTGTGGGTAACCTTGCCTGAGACCTTAAGACTTAAATTAGCTCACCAAGCCAATGTCTAGACATTCATTTAGTGGTTTTACAAAGTCTTGTGGTATACAGGATACCCAACTTCGAACCCAGTCGGTCACCAAAGCACCACAGGCTTCACAACAAAGATGTTATATGGATACCAAATAGATAATTCGCAAATTGTAGTTTTTGTAGATGAGTCTGTCACTTTGTTAAATACATTATTGATCCAAATGAGAATTTTTTTTTTATATACAAATACAACTTTACCTCATGATCTCAAGGCATGTGAGCCAAGTTGTGTGGAACTAACTTCCTGAGACGAAAGGAGATCCCACAACAATAACTCCAGTCAACACCAACACCTACAATCGTCATGACAACAACAATGCTCCATTTGAACATGCTTCCTCCATTTCTACACTGTGGGAAATTGTGGAGCAAATTTACACTGCGAAAGTTCTATCAATTCCCCACCGACACACAGTTCAATGAGGCGCACCTAAAACGGTCAGGTATCGTCAACATCTTTCTATCATGTTATGTGTAAGTGTAACAACACTGTTCGTTACCTTATCCCCAATAGGAGTATTGACCCTGAGTCACAGCATGGCACTTGTCCTCTATTCAACCAAAGTCAGCTAAGCTCATTGGATAGACTAATGTTTGAACAAAAAAGTGGAATCTCAAAAGCGAGCCAACTGCTCGGAAGGACAGATGGTCAGTTACAAATTTGAGGCAAAAGTCCCAGCCCTTCTCTATCACAATCTGTGTCAGTTTTTGCTGCCTGGGCAGAAGTTGTAATAGACCCCATACATCATGAATGCAAATGAGGTGCTTGATTTGACATTTCCAATAAGCCCCATCTCAATGTACCAGTGAGTTTAGCCAATTAACCATGTCAGTAATCAATGCCTTCAGAGCCTTAGTTAAGTCCTCAGTTTCCTTGCCACATAAATCATGGGGAGATTAGCCGATCAGTTAGCCAGATGCACTTAATGGCCCACTTCAGCAGAGATCAAATGGAAAAGGAAACTTAATGAACTCTGGTCGAACGTTGACCTTGCCTAAACCTTGCCTCCCTCTTTCCAACATACCTACAAGGCAGTACGGCTGTGAGGAAATGTATCGGTGTACTTAGTGCCTATCAGAAAGAGTTTTGGAACTCTGAATATACAATTACCGAGTTTGACATAAAAGCCATATTCGGGCGGGATTCGTTTTACTGGGGGAGGTCGGGTAATGTCATTATTTGCACGAGCACAAAACACCACATTGTAAATTTAGTCGCATGCGAATTTGCCATTTCAGTTAGTTTTTTTACATGGAGGGAGAGTACCAATTCCAGCAAGAAAAGAATAACTGTTTGTCGGGTAACTCCAAGGTTTTCTGATAATACTAGTCCTTTGCGTGTTGCCATCCATGTGTTTGACAGGTGCTGCTCGCAGTTTGAGCAAGAAAACAATAACTGCTTCACATAAATTGATGCTTGAAACAAAGTACTGTGCATACATTTCATATGACTGGCCTACATTTATCAGCTTTCACAGTGAATACTTTTGTTTTGCCTCATGCAGCGCGACACATCTCCTTCACATAAAGTTGATCAGGCTGTTGATTGTGGCCTGTTGTCCCACTCCTCTTCAATGGCTGTGCAAAGTTGCTTGGAACTGGAACACACTGTCGTAAACGTAGAACCAGAGCGTCACAAACAGGCTCAATGGGTGACATGCTTAGTGAGTATGCAGGCCATGGAAGAATTGGGACATTTTCAGCTTCCAGGAATTGTGTACGGATCCTTGTGAAATGGGGCGGTGCATTATCATGTTGAAACATGAGGTGATAGTGGCAGATGAATGGCATGACAATGGATGCCATCATGCTATCTCTGTGCATTCATATTGCCATCAATAAAATGCAAATGTGTTTGTTGTTCTTAGCTTATGCCTGCCCATACCATAACCCCACCATTGGGTACTTTTTTCACAACGTTGACATCGCTGACCCACCCAACGCCATACACGCTGTCTGCCATCTGCCCGGTACAGTTGAAACCATCCGTGAAGTGCACACTTCTCCAGCGTGCCAGTGGCCATCGAAGGTGAGCATTTGCCCACTGAAGTCGGTGACAACGCCAAACTGCAGTCAGGTCAAGACCCTGGCGAGGACATTGCGCACGCAGATGAGCTTCCCTGAGACGGTTTCTGACAGTTTGTGTAGAAATGATTCAGTTGTGCAAACCAACAGTTTTATCAGCTGTCCGGGTGGCTGGTCAGACAATCCAGCAGGTTAAGAAGCCAGATGTGGAGGTCCTGGGCTGGAGAGGTTACACGTGGTCTGCGGTTGTGAGGCCGGTTGGACATAGAGCCAAATTCTCTAAAACAACATTGGAAGTTGCTTTTGGTAGAGAAATTAACATTACATTATCTGGCAATGGCTCTGTTGGACATTGTCACACCCTGACCTTAGTTATCTTTGTTTTCTTTATTATTTGGTTAGGTCAGGGTGTGACGAGGGTGATATGTGTTTTTGCCCTGTCTCAGTTATTTGTATGTTTATGGGTTTTTTCCAGTCTAGGTGTTTTTATGTCTATGGTTGCCTAAATTGGTTCACAATCAGAGGCAGCTGTTCATCGTTGTCTCTGATTGGGGACCATATTTAGGTAGCCATATGCCTTGGATAGTTTGTTGGTTATTGTCTATGTATAGTTGCCTGTGTCAGCACTCGTTGTTCATAGAGTCACGTTCGTTTTCTATAGTTTGTTAAGTGTTCTTAATTTATTAAAAGAAGAATGTATTCTCATCACGCTGCGCCTTGGTGTCCTCTATACGATGAACGTGACAGACATTCCTGCCGTCATCATGCCAATTGCACACTCACTCAGAAGTTGAGACATCTGTGGCATTGTGTTGTGGGACAAAACTACAAATTTTATAGTGGCATTTTATTGTCCCCAGCACAAGGTGCACCTGTATAATGATCATGCTGTTTAATCATATTCTTGATATGCCACAACTGTCAAGTGGCTGGATTATCTTGGCAAAAGATAAATGCTCACTAACAGGGATGTAAACAAATTTGTGGCCAAAATTTCAGAGAAATACTGTATGTTTTTTGTGCATATGAAACATTTCGGGATCTTTTATTTCAGCTCAAGGGACTAACACCTTACATGTTGCGTTTACATTTTTGTTCAGTATACATAACCAACATCTATAGTAATACTAAAGTATCAGTGAGAAATCTTTCACAACCATCCAAACCCAAATAAACAATGCTGGATCCTTGTTTGTTACTATTTAATCTAGCCTACTGGTATGGGTCTGCATATCTGATATGTCAGGAAAAGTATGAGTCAGCGTTTAACTTTTTTATTATTACTTTTTAACCTTTATTTATGCAGGAAGTACCGTTGAGGTCAGAAATACTTATTTTACAAGTCAGACCTGGAAAATGCAATACAATGGGAAGGGGTGGAAGGAAGTACTTTGAGAGACTTCTTCAATTGAACTTTAGATTTCCTCTAATTTTTGATTCCCTGCTGGTCTTATTAAAGTCCTTAATAATAAACCTTAATAATAAACTTAATAATAAACTCGTCTCGTCTTTAATAATAAAACGTCTCTTTTTCAGGACCCTGTCTTTCTGTCACGCCCTGACCTTAGAAAGCCGTTTTATTTCTCTATTTGGTTAGGTCAGGGTGTGATGTGGCGTGGGCATTCTATGTTTTGTTTTTATCTGATTTTCTATGTTTTGGCCGGGTATGGTTCTCAATCAGGGACAGCTGTCTATTGCTGTCTCTGATTGGGAACCATACTTAGGTAGCCCTTTTCCCTCCTTTCTTTGTGGGAAGATAACTTTGTTTGTGGCACATAGCCTTAAGCTTTTGTCGGCGGCATCCTAATAAAAAGGACACTAAAGAGGCCTTTCTACTGACTCTGAATATCACCAAAAGAAAGATGCCCAGAGTCCCTGCTCATCTCATCTGTGTGAACGTGCCTTAGGCATGCTGCAAAGAGGCATGGGGACTATAGATGTGGCCAGGGCAATAAATTGCAATGTCCGTACTGTGAGATGCCTAAGACAGCGCTACAGGGAGACAGGACGGACAGCTGATCGTCCTCGCAGTGTCAGACCACGTGTAACAACACCTGCACAGGATCGGTACATCCGAACATCACACCTGCGGGACAGGTACAGGATGGAAACAACAACTGCCCGAGCTACACCGGGAACGCACAATCCCTCCATCAGTGCTCAGACTGTCCGCAATAGGCTGAGAAAGGCTGGACTGGGGGCTTGTAGGCCTGTTGTAAGGCAGGTCCTCACCAGGTCCTCACCATCACCGGCAACAACGTCGCCTATGGGCACAAACCCACAGATGCTGGACCAGACAGGACTGGCAAAAAGTGCTCTTCACTGATGAGTCGCGGTTTTGTCTCACCAGGGGTGATGGTTGGATTCGCGTTTATTGTCAAAGGAATGAGCATTACACCAAGGACTGTACTCTGGAGCGGGATCGATTTGGAGGTGGTCCGTCATGGTCTGGGGTGGTGTGTCACAGCATCATCGGACTGAGCTTGTTGTCATTGCAGGCAATCTCAATGCTATGCATTACAGGTAAAACATCCTCCTCCCTCATGTGGTACCCTTCCTGCATGCTCATCCTGACATGACCCTCCAGCATGACAATGTCACCAGCCAAACTGTTTGTTCTGTGCGTGATTTCCTGCAAGACAGGAATGTCAGTGTTCTGCCATTGCCAGCGAAGAGCCCAGAAATGTCCAGGAAATTGCAGGTGCCTTGGTGGAAGAGTGGGGTAACATCTCACAGCAAGAACTGGCAAATCTGGTGCAGTCCATGAGGAGGACATGCACAGCAGTACTTAATGCAGCTGGTGGCCACACCAGATACTGACTGATACTTTTCATTTTGAACCCCCCCTTTGTTCAGGGACACATTATTCCTTTTCTGTTAGTCACATGTCTGTTTAACTTGTTCAGTTTGTCTCAATTGTTGAATCTTGTTATGTTCATACAAACAATTACACATGTTAAGTTTGCTGAAAATAAACGCAGTTGACAGTGAGAGGATGTTTCTTTTTTTCTGAGTTTAGTAGTACTTAGCCACTGGAAAGACAAATTAAAGGATTGAGTGAGTAATGATGAATCATCCAAATGTTCTTGAGCTTTCCCAGAATGCTTTGAGCATAAGGCATCTAATCATGGGTACCATTATAGTATCCACATGTACCACTTGAGATTCCTCAGACATTTATGTAGCTATGTGCCTACAGCCTTATTTTGAGAACTAGAAGCATATGTGAGGGGTATACCTTATATTATTTTGTGAATCGATTTGGTGATGCTAACTCACAATGGTGCTGCGTGCTTGATTGAATCATTAACTTGGTTTCCCTTTTAATTCCCAATGAACGTAATCTGCAGATATTGTTAAAAAATAAAAACTAGATTTATATTTCCTTCATCATAATATGACATTAACCCTGTGTGCCCAAAAAGCCTTTAGGCGTTACTTTGTCGTGTTTTTATCCTTGATTCTTAATGTATGTAATGTCTCTGGCTGGAGCAGCATACTACTGTTAATTATCTAATAAAAGTAATAAAATCAGCACACTTTACAGTAAAGATGGGCTGCAGAGAATGACTTACTGCATTGAGCTTTCTTGAAGCCCCTCTCTACTGTGAAGTAATATGATACTGTTTGGCCACAAAGGATTAACATCAGGGGGTGTGGGGTTGTTTCTTGTAAATTAAATCTTGTGAATTGGTGCACAGGATAAGACAATATTTGCATTTCTGGCACACAATAAAACATGAATTACAGACATCAAAGGCAAATAGATGGCTTTTGAAGAACTGAGAATGAAAAACACTGAAAAGTCCTCACAAAATGGAGGCAATGTCAGCACTACTCAATCTCCATATTCAACATCAAACATATTCTGGTATGCTGGAGAGGTAGCCAAAAGGAAAGACAGATTAACCTGCATTGCTTTTACAGAGAATAAACGTTTCTCACGCTGATTTTCATGGGGAAATGTGTCCTCGTGCGATACTATAGAGTAGATTTGCGAAATGCTCTTTGTCAACTGCAACATTAGACTTTTGAAAAAATAATGCACTCGTACACTATAGACATTCAATAGCGCAGTGACTTTCAGCATAGCTACTATGCCTATACAACGGCAATCCAGGAATGAAGGATGACTGTGCGATGGGCATGGACAGTCACATGAATCAAAGCAATTGAGCACCTGAAAGGAAATGGTATTATAGTTTAGGGTCTCTCATACTCGGTCCTGGGGACCCCACTGGGTGAATGTTTTGGTTTTTGCCCTAGGACTACACAGCCGATTCAAATAACCAACTCATCATCAAGCTCTGATTATTTGAATCAGCTGTGTAGTGCTAGGGCAAAACCCAAAACGTGCACCCAAGGGGGTCTCAGGACCGAGTGCTGTAGTGTATGCAATCTAGAAGTTTGAGATCATGAGCCCATTTGAAAGATGGCAGCTTGAACACAACACACACACGTATGCATGCACCCACGTATGCATGCGACCACACACACATGTACACCAAAAACACACACACATCCCCAACCCCATATTTGATGAAGAGTGAGAGGCAGCAAGATTTAGACATTGAAAGATCTTGATTCCCCTAATTGGCATCTATAACACTCCACCTTTATAAAATCATCATGTCAAGAATGACAAGTCTTTGATAACAATCTTTTTTCCCTATCTCCAGTCGATGCCTTTGCTGAGAGGTGCTTTCATTTGAAAGGTGAGGGTTTTGTCCATGGGAAGCAGAACTGAAACAAACACACACCGCTTTCGTATCTCCAAACATCACCTCGAGTCTGCAGATGGGCATGAGTGTGCTGTGCAACATTACCATGGGGTATTCAAATCCGTCCATAATAAACAATATTGTAAGTGCACAAAACAGTACATCCACGTAATGATTTGGTAGTAAACCAAGTAGCAGTGGACGAACCACACCCCTGCCCCCTTTCCACTCGTTAATTTTGTAGTCTGTGCATGTTCGTACAGTATGCTTTTTCCCCACGGCTTTCTGGCATTGACAAACAGGGTCCTAGTTATTAATCATGGCCCGTCACTGGAGGCAGGAGCATTACGTTGCCATCATCTCAAACTCCCATTACAGGGACTCAATAAATACACAGACTAGGCTCCTCTGGGAATATGAGAAAACTGTGCCTCGCAATCTTCCTGTTGATTTCCTACATAGCACTGTTTCCACGATAAGTTTCAACATATTCCAAATTCCAAGCCCCAGTGCACATTTACAAATGCCTATAAATTGCAGTGTAATGCAGCTGCTTCTTTGAAATCATGGTAAGTGAACATAGACAAAAGATTATATCAAGAGACACCCTCTATCAGTTATTATTCAGCATGAACTGGGCGCTTCAAACAGGCATCCATATCAGCTTGATCCAAAGGCTAGATTTGGAATGATTTGACGCTGTAGCCATCGGCTGCATGCAAGGCTTGTTGGAGTGTTTGTGGATTCTGCCACGTGGGCACACATGTAACAGCCTGTGTGCCCGAGTCTTAACCCCCGGTTCCCCTTCAGGTGTTTTCCAAACTGCCAGGAGCTTATATATCACAGCATGGTTGCATGCTGCTAGCGGTCAGGGTGCACTTTGCTCATTGCCAAACAGAGTCAAACACACAGCACAGGACAACATACATAAGGACAACAACAAACCTTCGTTCTGAGGCAACAGGCTAATAACTCTCGAAACCCATGGCATGTTTGATTTTATTTAACTGTAAGGAAGACGCCGGTCTCCACAGAACAGGCACTCTGGACCCTGTATATACAATTAGTGACAGACAATTTGCCACCTCGAAGGGTGACAACAATCTACATTCACAGTCAATCTGCTAAGGATAAAAGGTAGGGGGTTGGACTGTGAGAGCAATCATTTATCTCCCCCATCTAAAGGCACACGTAAAGCGATGAAAGGACAATGCAGGAGATCACAATGGCTCGATGGTTTATGTACTGCACTAGAGAATGGTACAAAAGGGCAAAACGTGGCCTGGCAGATGTCGTCAATGCAAAGGAGGTGTCTGAATTATCAACGCTAACGCTATCTACAGAGGCAGAATGGTGTCCTGTGGAGAACAGAGGAAGATGCATGAAACAGTTCAGTAAGATACATATTATTTGAGGGACAAAATGGAAGAAAAGAAAACATTAAATAAATGTCAAATAATTATAAAGCGGATGGTGTTTCTGAGGGGATATTTGAGGATGGATTATTGTGTGAAGCTAGCATGCTATCTTAGTGCATGGCCCTTGATTAATTATTAATTCATGCCATGTTGATTTGTTGAAAGAAACGTACTCCAATCACATCCAGAACAACAATAATTGCCACCTGGAAGCCCTTGACATTGCAACTCCCTTTAAAGGAATAAACAGCTGCTGGCATTTCACGAGGAGGAGACACAACTAGTCGTTAATGAAAATGTGTAATCGTGGAAGCATTCATTTATGTATGCAAAATAGAGCATATTTTCTTCAGACTCTGCCTTGGAGATTTTGATGGTATCAAGTGGTGACCAATTCTAATTATGTGTATGATGGCTTGTCGAGTCTCAATGTCACGCCACAATGGCGCTTTATCTCAAGAATGGAACAGTGACATTATAACAGCATAGTCTATTGGTTTGTAATGGTCGCAATTAACTTATTAGCATAACGTCCTACGCTTGGTGAGAGTGAGAGCGTGACTCACCAGATTTCTTCCTTTAAAAGTAATTAATGCCCACCAGCACATAGCAGAGGGTCACATGGTGTCCAAAACACCAGTTGTTCGGACTGCCAAGATGAAAGGTTTCGGAATGTGACATTCACACTTTCCCTGAATCATCAACAGAGCATTTGCACATATTAACATAAAGTAAGAGGGGGGCAATTAACAACCACATTTATAATGAGACCGATATGTTTCCTCACAAAAATATACCACAAGTGATCTTAGTCTATATCATTAATCAATCCATTAGGAGTAGCCAAATAACTACTCACTTCAGACATCAATGGGATCTCATGCACAGTGCTGATCAAGTAACACTTTTCTAATCACATCCAAAGAAGAAACATGATCTTTATCTCACAGGCTGTGACACAGAAAGACAGACACACACAAACACACTAAGAAAAATGTCTTATTATGTGTTCCACAAAGTCTTGTAGACCGCACAAATAGAGTGATACTGAATTTTATTTTATTTTAATTTTAATATTTTATTTCACCTTTATTTAACCAGGTAGGCTAGTTGAGAACAAGTTCTCATTTGCAACTGCGACCTGGCCAAGATAAAGCATAGCAGTGTGAACAGACAACACAGAGTTACACATGGAGTAAACAATTAACAAGTCAATAACACAGTAGAAAAAAAGGGGAGTCTATATACAATGTGTGGAAAAGGCATGAGGAGGTAGGCGAATAATTACAATATTGCAGATTAACACTGGAGTGATAAATGATCAGATGATCATGTACAGGTAGAGATATAGGTGTGCAAAAGAGCAGAAAAGTAAATAAATAAAAACTGTGGGGATGAGGTAGGTGAAAATGGTTGGGCTATTTACCAATAGATTATGTACAGCTGCAGCGATCGGTTAGCTGCTCAGATAGCAGATGTTTGAAGTTGGTGAGGGAGATAAAAGTCTCCAACTTCAGCGATTTTTGCAATTCGTTCCAGTCACAGACAGCAGAGTACTGGAACGAAAGGCGGCCGAATGAGGTGTTGGCTTTAGGGATGATCAGTGAGATACACCTGCTGGAGCGCGTGCTACGGATGGGTGTTGCCATCGTGACCAGTGAACTGAGATAAGGCGGAGCTTTACCTAGCATGGCCTTGTAGATGACCTGGAGCCAGTGGGTCTGGCGACGAATATGTAGCGAGGGCCAGCCGACTAGAGCATACAAGTTGCAGTGGTGGGTAGTATAAGGTGCTTTAGTGACAAAACGGATGGCACTGTGATAAACTGCATCCAGTTTGCTGAGTAGAATGTTGGAAGCGATTTTGTAGATGACATCACCGAAGTCGAGGATCGGTAGGATAGTCAGTTTTACTAGGGTAAGCTTGGCAGCGTGAGTGAAGAAGGCTTTGTTGCGGAATAGAAAGCCGACTCTTGATTTGATTTTCGATTGGAGATGTTTGATATGGGTCTGGAAGGAGAGTTTGCAGTCTAGCCAGACACCTAGGTACTTATAGGTGTTCATATATTCAAGGTCGGAACCATCCAGTGTGGTGATGCTAGTCGGGCATGCAGGTGCAGGCCACGATCGGTTGAAAAGCATGCATTTGGTTTTACTAGCGTTTAAGAGCAGTTGCAGGCCACGGAAGGAGTGTTGTAATTGCATTGAAGCTCGTTTGGAGGTTAGATAGCACAGTGTCCAATGACGGGCCGAAAGGATATAGAATGGTGTCGTCTGCGTAGAGGTGGATCAGGGAATCGCCCGCAGCAAGACCAACATCATTGATATATACAGGCCCGAGAATTGAACCCTGTGGCACCCCCATAGAGACTGCCAGAGGACCGGACAGTATGCCCTCCGATTTGACACACTGAACTCTGTCTGCAAAGTAGTTGGTGAACCAGGCAAGGCAGTCATCCGAAAAACCGAGGCTACTGAGTCTGCCGATAAGAATCTGGTGATTGACAGAGTCGAAATCCTTGGCAAGGTCGATGAAGACGGCTGCACAGTACTGTCTTTTATCGATGGCGGTTATGATGTCGTTTAGTACCTTGAGTGTGGCTGAGGTGCACCCGTGACCGGCTCGGAAACCAGATTGCATAGCGGAGAAGGTACGGTGTGATTCGATATGGTCAGTGACCTGTTTGTTGACTTGGCTTTCGAAGACCTTAGATAGGCATGGCAGAATGGATATAGGTCTGTAACAGTTTGGGTCCAGGGTGTCTCCCCCTTTGAAGAGGGGGATGACTGCAGCAGCTTTCCAATCCTTGGGGATCTCAGACGATATGAAAGAGAGGTTGAACAGGCTGGTAATTGTCATGTTTTGTCATTTATTATCTTGTCTTGTCCCTGTGCTTCCCATTCTATTCGTTTCCCTCTGCTGGTCTTATTAGGTTCTTTCCCTCTTTCTATCCCTCTCTCTCCCCCTCCCTCTCTCACTCTCTCGCTCTCTCTTCTCTCTATCGTTCCGTTCCTGCTCCCAGCTGTTCCTATTCCCCTAATCAATCATTTAGTCTTCCCACACCTGTTCCCGATCCTTTCCCCTGATTAGAGTCCCTATTTCTTCCTTTGTGTTCCGTTCCTGTCCTGTCGGTTCCTTGTTTAGTATTCACCGTGCTGTGTTTGCGTATCGCCCTGTCGTGTCGTGTTTTCCTCAGATGCTGCGTGGTGAGCAGGTGTCTGAGTCTGTCTGGTTCGAGTGCCTTCCCGAGGCAACCTGCTGTTCACCTGCTGTTCAAGTTCGAGTCTCCAGTTTGTCCTCGTCATATCGAGTGAAAGTTGTGTTTTTTGTTTGTATTTTCTTTACTGGATTAAAGACTCTGTTTTCGCCAAGTCGCTTTTGGGTCCTCTTTCACCTCCATGACAGAAGGAACCGACCAAGGAATGGACCCAGCGACTTCAGACGCTCGTTACACTGCCGTCGAGATCCAAGGAGCCATGCTCGGCAGACACGAGCAGGAATTGTCTGCTGCTCGCCATGCCGTGGAGAACCTGGCCGCTCAGGTTTCCGACCTCTCTGGACAGTTCCAGAGTCTACGTCTCGAGCCACCTGTTACTTCCTGGCCTGCCGAGCCTCCAGAACCTAGGGTTAATAACCCACCTTGCTACTCCGGGCAGCCCACTGAGTGCCGCTCCTTTCTCACGCAGTGTGAGATTGTGTTCTCTCTCCAACCCAACACATACTCTAGAGAGAGAGCTCGGGTTGCTTACGTCATTTCACTCCTTACTGGCCGGGCTCGAGAATGGGGCACAGCTATCTGGGAGGCAAGGGCTGATTGCTCTAACAGGTTCCAGAACTTTAAAGAGGAGATGATTCGGGTTTTTGACCGTTCAGTTTTTGGTAGGGAGGCTTCTAGGGCCCTGGCTTCCTTATGCCAAGGTGAACGGTCCATAACGGATTATTCTATTGAGTTTCGCACTCTTGCTGCCTCTAGTGAGTGGAACGAGCCGGCGCTGCTCGCTCGTTTTCTGGAGGGACTCCACGCAGTGGTTAAGGATGAGATTCTCTCCCGGGAGGTTCCTTCAGATGTGGACTCTTTGATTGCTCTCGCCATCCGCATAGAACGACGGGTAGATCTTCGTCACCGGGCTCGTGGAAGAGAGCTCGCATCAACGGTGTTTCCCTGCTCCGCATCGCAACCATCTCCCTCCTCTGGCTCAGAGTCTGAGCCCATGCAGCTGGGAGGGATTCGCATCTCGACTAAGGAGAGGGAACGGAGGATCACCAACCGCCTGTGCCTCTATTGCGGAGTTGCTGGACATTTTGTTAATTCATGTCCAGTAAAGCCAGAGCTCATCTGTAAGCGGAGGGCTACAGGTGAGCGCAACTACTCAAGTCTCTCCATCAAGATCCTGTACTACTTTGTCGGTCCATCTACGCTGGACCGGTTCGGGTGCTACATGTAGTGCCTTGATAGACTCTGGGGCTGAGGGTTGTTTCATGGACGAAGCATGGGTTCGGAAACATGACATTCCTTTCAGAGAGTTAGAGAAGCCTACGCCCATGTTCGCCTTAGATGGTAGTCATCTTCCCAGTATCAGATTTGAGACACTACCTTTAACCCTCACAGTATCTGGTAACCACAGTGAGACTATTTCTTTTTTGATTTTTCGTTCACCGTTTACACCTGTTGTTTTGGGTCATCCCTGGCTAGTATGTCATAATCCTTCTATTAATTGGTCTAGTAATTCTATCCTATCCTGGAACGTTTCTTGTCATGTGAAGTGTTTAATGTCTGCCATCCCTCCCGTTTCTTCTGTCCCTACTTCTCAGGAGGAACCTGGCGATTTGACAGGAGTGCCGGAGGAATATCATGATTTGCGCACGGTCTTCAGTCGGTCCCGAGCCAACTCCCTTCCTCCTCACCGGTCGTATGATTGTAGTATTGATCTCCTTCCGGGGACCACTCCTCCTCGGGGTAGACTATACTCTCTGTCGGCTCCCGAACGTAAGGCTCTCGAGGATTATTTGTCTGTGTCTCTTGACGCCGGTACCATAGTGCCTTCTTCCTCTCCGGCCGGGGCGGGGTTCTTTTTGTTAAGAAGAAGGACGGTACTCTGCGCCCCTGCGTGGATTATCGAGGGCTGAATGACATAACGGTTAAGAATCGTTATCCGCTTCCCCTTATGTCATCAGCCTTCGAGATTCTGCAGGGAGCCAGGTGCTTTACTAAGTTGGACCTTCGTAACGCTTACCATCTCGTGCGCATCAGAGAGGGGGACGAGTGGAAAACGGCGTTTAACACTCCGTTAGGGCATTTTGAGTACCGGGTTCTGCCGTTTGGTCTCGCCAATGCGCCAGCTGTTTTTCAGGCATTAGTTAATGATGTTCTGAGAGACATGCTGAACATCTTTGTTTTTGTCTATCTTGACGATATCCTGATTTTTTCTCCGTCACTCGAGATTCATGTTCAGCACGTTCGACGTGTTCTACAGCGCCTTTTAGAGAATTGTCTCTACGTAAAGTCTGAGAAGTGCTCTTTTCATGTCTCCTCCGTTACTTTTCTCGGTTCCGTTATTTCCGCTGAAGGCATTCAGATGGATTCCGCTAAGGTCCAAGCTGTCAGTGATTGGCCCGTTCCAAGGTCACGTGTCGAGTTGCAGCGCTTTTTAGGTTTCGCTAATTTCTATCGGCGTTTCATTCGTAATTTCGGTCAAGTTGCTGCCCTCTCACAGCTCTTACTTCTGTCAAGACGTGTTTTAAGTGGTCCGGTTCCGCCCAGGGAGCTTTTGATCTTCTAAAAGAACGTTTTACGTCCGCTCCTATCCTCGTTACTCCTGACGTCACTAGACAATTCATTGTCGAGGTTGACGCTTCAGAGGTAGGCGTGGGAGCCATTCTATCCCAGCGCTTCCAGTCTGACGATAAGGTTCATCCTTGCGCTTATTTTTCTCATCGCCTGTCGCCATCTGAGCGCAACTATGATGTGGGTAACCGTGAACTGCTCGCCATCCGCTTAGCCCTAGGCGAATGGCGACAGTGGTTGGAGGGGGCGACCGTTCCTTTTGTCGTTTGGACAGACCATAAGAACCTTGAGTACATCCGTTCTGCCAAACGACTTAATGCCCGTCAAGCTCGTTGGGCGTTGTTTTTCGCTCGTTTCGAGTTTGTGATTTCTTACCGTCCGGGTAGCAAGAACACCAAGCCTGATGCCTTATCCCGTCTGTTTAGTTCTTCTGTGGCTTCTACTGATCCCGAGGGATTCTTCCTTATGGGCGTGTTGTCGGGTTAACAGTCTGGGGAATTGAAAGACAGGTTAAGCAAGCACTCACGCACACTGCGTCGCGCGCTTGTCCTAGTAACCTCCTTTTCGTTCCTGTTTCCACTCGTCTGGCTGTTCTTCAGTGGGCTCACTCTGCCAAGTTAGCTGGTCATCCCGGTGTTCGAGGCACTCTTGCGTCTATTCGCCAGCGCTTTTGGTGGCCGACTCAGGAGCGTGACACGCGCCGTTTCGTGGCTGCTTGTTCGGACTGCGCGCAGACTAAGTCGGGTAACTCTCCTCCTGCCGGTCGTCTCAGACCGCTCCCCATTCCTTCTCGACCATGGTCTCACATTGCCTTAGACTTCATTACCGGTCTGCCTTTGTCTGCGGGGAAGACTGTGATTCTGACGGTTGTCGATAGGTTCTCTAAGGCGGCACATTTCATTCCCCTCGCTAAACTTCCTTCCGCTAAGGAGACGGCACAAATCATTATTGAGAATGTATTCAGAATTCATGGCCTCCCGTTAGACGCCGTTTCAGACAGAGGCCCGCAATTCACGTCACAGTTTTGGAGGGAGTTCTGTCGTTTGATTGGTGCGTCCGTCAGTCTCTCTTCCGGGTTTCATCCCCAGTCTAACGGTCAAGCAGAGAGGGCCAATCAGACGATTGGTCGCATACTACGCAGCCTTTCTTTCAGAAACCCTGCGTCTTGGGCAGAACAGCTCCCCTGGGCAGAATACGCTCACAATTCGCTTCCTTCGTCTGCTACCGGGTTATCTCCGTTTCAGAGTAGTCTGGGTTACCAGCCTCCTCTGTTCTCATCCCAGCTTGCCGAGTCCAGCGTTCCCTCCGCTCAAGCGTTTGTCCAACGTTGTGAGCGCACCTGGAGGAGGGTGAGGTCTGCACTTTGCCGTTACAGGGCACAGACGGTGAGAGCCGCCAATAAACGCAGGATTAAGAGTCCAAGGTATTGTTGCGGCCAGAGAGTGTGGCTTTCCACTCGCAACCTTCCTCTTACGACAGCTTCTCGTAAGTTGACTCCGCGGTTCATTGGTCCGTTCCGTGTCTCCCAGGTCGTCAATCCTGTCGCTGTGCGACTGCTTCTTCCGCGACATCTTCGTCGCGTCCATCCTGTCTTCCATGTCTCCTGTGTTAAGCCCTTTCTTCGCACCCCGTTCGTCTTCCCTCCCCCCTCCCGTCCTTGTCGAGAGCGCACCTATTTACAAGGTACATAAGATCATGGACATGCGTTCTCGGGACGGGGTCACCAATACCTAGTGGATTGGGAGGGTTACGGTCCTGAGGAGAGGAGTTGGGTTCCGTCTCGGGACGTGCTGGACCGTTCACTCATCGATGATTTCCTCCGTTGCCGCCAGGATTCCTCCTCGAGTGCGCCAGGAGGCGCTCGGTGAGTGGGGGGTACTGTCATGTTTGTCATTTATTATCATGTCTTGTCCCTGTGCTCCCCATGCTATTCGTTTCCCTCTGCTGGTCTTATTTGGTTCTTTCCCTCCTTCTATCCCTCTCTCTCCCCTCCCTCTCTCACTCTCTCGCTCTCTCTTCTCTCTATCGTTCCGTTCCTGCTCCCAGCTGTTCCTATTCCCCTAATCATCATTTAGTCTTCCCACACCTGTTCCCGATCCTTTCCCCTGATTAGAGTCCCTATTTATTCCTTTGTGATCCGTTCCTGTCCCGTCGGTTCCTTGTATTGTATTCACCATGCTGTGATTGCGTTTCGCCCTGTCCTGTCGTGTTTTTGCTGTGATTGTGTATCGCCCTGTCCTGTCGTGTTTTTTTGCCTTCATCAGATGCTGCGTGTGAGCAGGTGTCTCTGTCGACTACGGCCTGCGCCTACCCGAAGCGACCTGCAGTCTGTGGCCGCTTCTCTTGTCATTCCCCCTCTACAGACTAGAGGATTTCTGTTATTCCCTGTTTGGACTTGAATAAACTCTGTTTCTGTTAAGTCGCTTTTGGGTCCTCTTTCACCTGCATGACAGATGCCTTATCCCGTCTGTTTAGTTCTTCTGTGGCTTCTACTGATCCCGAGGGGATTCTTCCTTATGGGCGTGTTGTCGGGTTAACAGTCTGGGGAATTGAAAGACAGGTTAAGCAAGCACTCACGCACACTGCGTCGCCGCGCCGCGCGCTTGTCCTAGTAACCTCCTTTTCGTTCCTGTTTCCACTCATCTGGCTGTTCTTCAGTGGGCTCACTCTGCCAAGTTAGCTGGTCATCCCGATGTTCGAGGCACTCTTGCGTCTATTCGCCAGCGCTTTTGGTGGCCGACTCAGGAGCGTGACACGCGCCGTTTCGTGGCTGCTTGTTCGGACTGCGCGCAGACTAAGTCGGGTAACTCTCCTCCTGCCGGTCGTCTCAGACCGCTCCCCATTCCTTCTCGACCATGGTCTCACATCGCCCTAGACTTCATTACCGGTCTGCCTTTGTCTGCGGGGAAGACTGTGATTCTTACGGTTGTCGATAGGTTCTCTAAGGCGGCACATTTCATTCCCCTCGCTAAACTTCCTTCCGCTAAGGAGACGGCACAAATCATTATCGAGAATGTATTCAGAATTCATGGCCTCCCGTTAGACGCCGTTTCAGACAGAGGCCCGCAATTCACGTCACAGTTTTGGAGGGAGTTCTGTCGTTTGATTGGTGCGTCCGTCAGTCTCTCTTCCGGGTTTCATCCCCAGTCTAACGGTCAAGCAGAGAGGGCCAATCAGAAGATTGGTCGCATACTACGCAGCCTTTCTTTCAGAAACCCTGCGTCTTGGGCAGAACAGCTCCCCTGGGCAGAATACGCTCACAATTCGCTTCCTTCGTCTGCTACCGGGTTATCTCCGTTTCAGAGTAGTCTGGGTTACCAGCCTCCTCTGTTCTCATCCCAGCTTGCCGAGTCCAGCGTTCCCTCCGCTCAAGCGTTTGTCCAACGTTGTGAGCGCACCTGGAGGAGGGTGAGGTCTGCACTTTGCCGTTACAGGGCACAGACTGTGAGAGCCGCCAATAAACGCAGGATTAAGAGTCCAAGGTATTGTTGCGGCCAGAGAGTGTGGCTTTCCACTCGCAACCTTCCTCTTACGACAGCTTCTCGTAAGTTGACTCCGCGGTTCATTGGTCCGTTCCGTGTCTCCCAGGTCGTCAATCCTGTCGCTGTGCGATTGCTTCTTCCGCGACATCTTCGTCGCGTCCATCCTGTCTTCCATGTCTCCTGTGTTAAGCCCTTTCTTCGCACCCCCGTTCGTCTTCCCTCCCCCTCCCGTCCTTGTCGAGAGCGCACCTATTTACAAGGTACATAAGATCATGGACATGCGTTCTCGGGGACGGGGTCACCAATACTTAGTGGATTGGGAGGGTTACGGTCCTGAGGAGAGGAGTTGGGTTCCGTCTCGGGACGTGCTGGACCGTTCACTCATTGATGATTTCCTCCGTTGCCGCCAGGATTCCTCCTCGAGTGCGCCAGGAGGCGCTCGGTGAGTGGGGGTACTGTCATGTTTTGTCATTTATTATCTTGTCTTGTCCCTGTGCTTCCCATTCTATTCGTTTCCCTCTGCTGGTCTTATTAGGTTCTTTCCCTCTTTCTATCCCTCTCTCTCCCCTCCCTCTCTCACTCTCTCGCTCTCTCTTCTCTCTATCGTTCCGTTCCTGCTCCCAGCTGTTCCTATTCCCCTAATCAATCATTTAGTCTTCCCACACCTGTTCCCGATCCTTTCCCCTGATTAGAGTCCCTATTTCTTCCTTTGTGTTCCGTTCCTGTCCTGTCGGTTCCTTGTTTAGTATTCACCGTGCTGTGTTTGCGTATCGCCCTGTCGTGTCGTGTTTTCCTCAGATGCTGCGTGGTGAGCAGGTGTCTGAGTCTGTCTGGTTCGAGTGCCTTCCCGAGGCAACCTGCTGTTCACCTGCTGTTCAAGTTCGAGTCTCCAGTTTGTCCTCGTCATATCGAGTGAAAGTTGTGTTTTTTTGTTTGTATTTTCTTTACTGGATTAAAGACTCTGTTTTCGCCAAGTCGCTTTTGGGTCCTCTTTCACCTCCATGACAGTAATAGGGGTTGCGACAATGGCGGCGGATAGTTTCAGAAATAGAGGGTCCAGATTGTCAAGCCCAGCTGATTTATACGGGTCCAGGTTTTGCAGCTCTTTCAGAACATCCGTTATCTGGATTTGGGTAAAGGAGAACCTGGAGAGGCTTGGGCGAGGAGCTGCGGGGGGGCCGGAGCTGTTGGCCGAGGTAGGAGTGGCCAGGCGGAAGGCATGGCCAACCGTTGAGAAATGCTTGTTGAAGTTTTCGATAATCATGGATTTGTCGGTGGTGACCGTGTTCCCTAGCCTCAGTGCAGTGGGCAGCTGGGAGGAGGTGCTCTTGTTCTCCATGGACTTCACAGTGTCCCAGAACGTTTTGGAGTTGGAGCTACAGGATGCAAACTTCTGCCTGAAGAAGCTGGCCTTAGCTTTCCTGGCTGACTGTGTGTATTGGTTCCTGACTTCCCTGAACAGTTGCATATCGCGGGGACTGTTCGATGCTATTGCAGTCCGCCACAGGATGTTTTTGTGCTGGTCGAGGGCAGCCAGGTCTGGAGTGAACCAAGGGCTGTATCTGTTCTTAGTTCTGCATTTTTTGAACGGAGCATGCTTATCTAAAATGGTGAGGAAGTTACTCTTAAAGAATGACCAGGCATCCTCAACTGACGGGATGAGGTCAATGTCCTTCCAGGATACCCGGGCCATTACTTGTAATTACTTGTAGGAAAAAGCTCAATCCTGAGTTCTCCAATATGATTGGTGATGGAGATTGGTGATGGAGAGGTAACCTAGTGCGCTCGGTAGGTGATGTAGCAGACAGAACCACCAGTTGCCGGCCTTCTAGTGGCTGCCTCTCCAGAGCCATCGCAGTGGGAGGGAGGAGCCAGACATTAACTATTCGATCAGTGTGAATAATGAGCACCCTTGCTGATGAGACTCTTAACTACGACGGCGCCACAGCTCAATGT